>NC_083648.1:26851872-26912910 GCF_963576545.1 Limanda limanda | reverse complement strand
AAAAATTCAAGAATTTAACCTTTTCTTCCAAAAAAAGGGCAGATCTCCCTGTTTCCAGCGCTTTTCTGACACTTGGGCTGACATGTGATGAAAAAGTCAGAAATCTTAATCAATGCTTCCAAAAAAGGCTTATCTCCCCGTTTCCAGCTGTTTAGTGACATTTGGGATGATGTGTGATGAAAAATTCAAGAATTTAACCTTTTCTTCCAAAAAAGGCTTATCTCCCTGTTTCCAGCGCTTTCTGACACTTGGGCTGACGTGATGAAAAAGTCAGAAATCTTAATCAATGCTTCCAAAAAAGCTTATCTCCCCGTTTCCAGCTGTTTAGTGACATTTGGGATGATGTGTGATGAAAATTCGAGAATTTAACCATTTCTTCCAAAAAAGGCTTATCTCCCTGTTTCCAGCGCTTTTCTGACACTTGGGCTGACATGTGATGAAAAAGTCAGAAATCTTAATCAATGCTTCCAAAAAGCTTATCTCCCCGTTTCAGCTGTTTAGTGACATTTGGGATGATGTGTGATGAAAAATTCAAGAATTTAACCTTTTCTTCCAAAAAAAGGCAGATCTCCCTGTTTCCAGCGCTTTTCTGACACTGGAGCTGATGTGTGATGAAAAAGTCAAAATGTTAACCATTGCTTCCAAAAAAGGCTTATCTCCCCGTTTCCAGCTGTTTAGTGACATTTGGGATGATGTGTGATGACAAATTCAAGAATTTAACCATTTCTTCCAAAAAAGGCTTATCTCCCTGTTTCCAGCGCTTTTCTGACACTTGGGCTGACATGTGATGAAAAAGTCAGAAATCTTAATCAATGGTTCCAAAAAAGGCTTATCTCCCCGTTTCCAGCTGTTTAGTGACATTTGGGATGATGTGTGATGAAAATTCAAGAATTTAACCTTTTCTTCCAAAAAAAGGCAGATCTCCCTGTTTCCAGCGCTTTTCTGACACTTGGGCTGACATGTGATGAAAAAGTCAGAAATCTTAATCAATGCTTCCAAAAAAGGCTTATCTCCCCGTTTCCAGCTGTTTAGTGACATTTGGGATGATGTGTGATGAAAAATTCAAGAATTTAACCTTTTCTTCCAAAAAAAGGCAGATCTCCCTGTTTCCAGCGCTTTTCTGACACTTGGGCTGACATGTGATGAAAAAGTCAGAAATCTTAATCAATGCTTCCAAAAAAGGCTTATCTCCCCATTTCCAGCTGTTTAGTGACATTTGGGATGATGTGTGATGAAAAATTCAAGAATTTAACCTTTTCTTCCAAAAAAAGGCAGATCTCCCTGTTTCCAGCGCTTTTCTGACACATGGGGCTGACATGTGATGAAAAAGTCAGAAATCTTAATCAATGCTTCCAAAAAAGGCTTATCTCCCCGTTTCCAGCTGTTTAGTGACATTTGGATGATGTGTGATGAAAAATTCAAGAATTTAACCTTTTCTTCCAAAAAAAGGCAGATCTCCCTGTTTCCAGCGCTTTTCTGACACTTTGGGCTGACATGTGATGAAAAAGTCAGAAATCTTATTCAATGCTTCCAAAAAAGGCTTATCTCCCTGTTTCAGCGCTTTTCTGACACTGGAGCTGATATGTGATGAAAAAGTCAAAATGTTAACCATTGCTTCCAAAAAAGGCTTATCTCCCCGTTTCCAGCTGTTTAGTGACATTTTGGGATGATGTGTGATGACAAATTCAAGAATTTAACCATTTCTTCCAAAAAAGGCTTATCTCCTGTTTCCAGCGCTTTTCTGACACTTGGGCTGACATGTGATGAAAAAGTCAGAAATCTTAATCAATGGTTCCAAAAAAGGCTTATCTCCCCGTTTCCAGCTGTTTAGTGACATTTAGGATGATGTGTGATGAAAAATTCAAGAATTTAACCTTTTCTTCCAAAAAAAGGCAGATCTCCCTGTTTCCAGCGCTTTCTGACACTTGGGCTGACATGTGATGAAAAAGTCAGAAATCTTAATCAATGCTTCCAAAAAAGGCTTATCTCCCCGTTTCCAGCTGTTAGTGACATTTGGGATGATGTGTGATGAAAAATTCAAGAATTTAACCATTTCCTTCCCAAAAAGGCTTATCTCCCTGTTTCCAGCGCTTTTCTGACACTTGGGCTGACATGTGATGAAAAAGTCAGAAATCTTAATCAATGGTTCCAAAAAAGGCTTATCTCCCCGTTTCCAGCTTTTTAGTGACATTTGGGATGATGTGTGATGAAAAATTCGAGAATTTAACAATTTCTTCCAAAAAAGGCTTATCTCCCTGTTTCCAGCGCTTTTCTGACACTTGGGCTGACATGTGATGAAAAAGTCAGAAATCTTAATCAATGCTTCCAAAAAAGGCTTATCTCCCCGTTTCCAGCTGTTTAGTGACATTTGGGATGATGTGTGATGAAAAATTCAAGAATTTAACCTTTTCTTCCAAAAAAAAGGCAGATCTCCCTGTTTCCAGCGCTTTTCTGACACTGGAGCTGATATGTGATGAAAAAGTCAAAATGTTAACCATTGCTTCCAAAAAGGCTTATCTCCCCGTTTCCAGCTGTTTAGTGACATTTGGGATGATGTGTGATGACAAATTCAAGAATTTAACCATTTCTTCCAAAAAAGGCTTATCTCCCTGTTTCCAGCGCTTTTCTGACACTTGGGCTGACATGTGATGAAAAAGTCAGAAATCTTAATCAATGGTTCCAAAAAAGGCTTATCTCCCCGTTTCCAGCTGTTTAGTGACATTTAGGATGATGTGTGATGAAAAATTCAAGAATTTAACCTTTTCTTCCAAAAAAAAGGCAGATCTCCCTGTTTCCAGCGCTTTCTGAACACTTGGGCTGACATGTGATGAAAAAGTCAGAAATCTTAATCAATGCTTCCAAAAAAGGCTTATCTCCCCGTTTCCAGCTGTTTAGTGACATTTGGGATGATGTGTGATGAAAAATTCAAGAATTTAACCTTTTCTTCCAAAAAAGGCAGATCTCCCTGTTTCCAGCGCTTTTCTGACACTTGGGCTGACATGTGATGAAAAAGTCAGAAATCTTAATCAATGCTTCCAAAAAAGGCTTATCTCCCCGTTTCCAGCTGTTTAGTGACATTTGGGATGATGTGTGATGAAAAATTCGAGAATTTAACCATTTCTTCCAAAAAAGGCTTATCTCCCTGTTTCCAGCGCTTTTCTGACACTTGGGCTGACATGTGATGAAAAAGTCAGAAATCTTAATCAATGCTTCCAAAAAAGACTTATCTCCCCGTTTCCAGCTGTTTAGTGACATTTGGGATGATGTGTGATGAAAAATTCGAGAATTTAACCATTTCTTCCAAAAAAGGCTTATCTCCCTGTTTCCAGCGCTTTTCTGACACTTGGGCTGACATGTGATGAAAAAGTCAGAAATCTTAATCAATGCTTCCAAAAAAGGCTTATCTCCCCGTTTCCAGCTGTTTAGTGACATTTGGGATGATGTGTGATGAAAAATTCAAGAATTTAACCTTTTCTTCCAAAAAAAGGCAGATCTCCCCTGTTTCCAGCGCTTTTCTGACACTGGAGCTGATATGTGATGAAAAAGTCAAAATGTTAACCATTGCTTCCAAAAAAGGGCTTATCTCCCCGTTTCCAGCTGTTTAGTGACATTTGGGATGACGTGTGATGAAAAATTCAAGAATTTAACCTTTTCTTCCAAAAAAAGGCAGATCTCCCTGTTTCCAGCGCTTTTCTGACACTTGGGCTGACATGTGATGAAAAAGTCAGAAATCTTAATCAATGCTTCCAAAAAAGGCTTATCTCCCCGTTTCCAGCTGTTTAGTGACATTTGGGATGATGTGTGATGAAAAATTCAAGAATTTAACCTTTTCTTCCAAAAAGGCAGATCTCCCTGTTTCCAGCGCTTTTCTGACACTGGAGCTGATATGTGATGAAAAAGTCAAAATGTTAACCATTGCTTCCAAAAAAGGATTATCTCCCCGTTTCCAGCTGTTTAGTGACTGTTTAGAATTTAACCATTTCTTCCAAAAAAGGCAGATCTCCCTGTTTCCAGCGCTTTTCTGACACTTGGGCTGACATGTGATGAAAAGTCAGAAATCTTAATCAATGCTTCCAAAAAAGGCTTATGTCCCCGTTTCCAGCTGTTTAGTGACATTTGGGATGATGTGTGATGAAAAATTCAAGAATTTAACCTTTTCTTCCAAAAAAAGGCAGATTTCCCTGTTTCCAGCGCTTTTCTGACACTGGAGCTGATATGTGATGAAAAAGTCAAAATGTTAACCATTGCTTCCAAAAAAGGCTTATCTCCCCGTTTCCAGCTGTTTAGTGACATTTGGGATGATGTGTGATGACAAATTCAAGAATTTAACCATTTCTTCCAAAAAGGCTTATCTCCCTGTTTCCAGCGCTTTTCTGACACTTGGGCTGACATGTGATGAAAAAGTCAGAAATCTTAATCAATGGTTCCAAAAAAGGCTTATCTCCCCGTTTCCAGCCTGTTTAGTGACATTTGGGATGATGTGTGATGAAAAATTCAAGAATTTAACCTTTTCTTCCAAAAAAGGCAGATCTCCCTGTTTCCAGCGCTTTTCTGACACTTGGGCTGACATGTGATGAAAAAGTCAGAAATCTTAATCAATGCTTCCAAAAAAGGCTTATCTCCCCGTTTCCAGCTGTTTAGTGACATTTGGGATGATGTGTGATGAAAAATTCAAGAATTTAACCTTTTCTTCTAAAAAAAGGCAGATCTCCCTGTTTCCAGCGCTTTTCTGACACTTGGGCTGACATGTGATGAAAAAGTCAGAAATCTTAATCAATGCTTCCAAAAAAGGCTTATCTCCCCGTTTCCAGCTGTTTAGTGACATTTGGGATGATGTGTGATGAAAAATTCAAGAATTTAACCTTTCTTCCAAAAAAAGGCAGATCTCCCTGTTTCCAGCGCTTTTCTGACACTTGGGCTGACATGTGATGAAAAAGTCAGAAATCTTAATCAATGCTTCCAAAAAAGGCTTATCTCCCCGTTTCCAAATGTTTAGTGACATTTGGGATGATGTGTGATGAAAAATTCGAGAATTTAACCATTTCTTCCAAAAAAGGCTTATCTCCCTGTTTCCAGCGCTTTTCTGACACTTGGGCTGACATGTGATGAAAAAGTCAGAAATCTTAATCAATGCTTCCAAAAAGGCTTATCTCCCCGTTTCCAGCTGTTTAGTGACATTTGGGATGATGTGTGATGAAAAATTCAAGAATTTAACCTTTTCTTCTAAAAAAAGGCAGATCTCCCTGTTTCCAGCGCTTTTCTGACACTTGGGCTGACATGTGATGAAAAAGTCAGAAATCTTAATCAATGCTTCCAAAAAAGGCTTATCTCCCCGTTTCCAGCTGTTTAGTGACATTTGGGATGATGTGTGATGAAAAATTCAAGAATTTAACCTTTTCTTCCAAAAAAAGGCAGATCTCCCTGTTTCCAGCGCTTTTCTGACACTTGGGCTGACATGTGATGAAAAAGTCAGAAATCTTAATCAATGCTTCCAAAAAAGGCTTATCTCCCCGTTTCCAGCTGTTTAGTGACATTTGGGATGATGTGTGATGAAAATTCGAGAATTTAACCATTTCTTCCAAAAAGGCTTATCTCCCTGTTTCCAGCGCTTTTCTGACACTTGGGCAGACATGTGATGAAAAAGTCAGAAATCTTAATCAATGCTTCCAAAAAAGGCTTATCTCCCCGTTTCCAGCTGTTTAGTGACATTTGGGATGATGTGTGATGAAAAATTCAAGAATTTAACTTTTCTTCCAAAAAAGGCAGATCTCCCTGTTTCCAGCGCTTTTCTGACACTTGGGCTGACATGTGATGAAAAAGTCAGAAATCTTAATCAATGCTTCCAAAAAAGGCTTATCTCCCCCTGTTTCAGCTGTTTAGTGACATTTGGGATGATGTGTGATGAAAATTCGAGAATTTAACCATTTCTTTCCAAAAAAAAGGCAGATCTCCCTGTTTCCAGCGCTTTCTGACACTTGGGCTGACATGTGATGAAAAAGTCAGAAATCTTAATCAATGCTTCCAAAAAGGCTATCTCCCCGTTTCCAGCTGTTTAGGTGACATTTGGGATGATGTGATGAAAAATTCAAGAATTTAACCTTTTCTTCCAAAAAAAGGCAGATCTCCCTGTTCAAGCGCTTTTCTGACACTTGGGCTGACATGTGATGAAAAAGTCAGAAATCTTAATCAATGCTTCCAAAAAAGGCTTATCTCCCCGTTTCCAGCTGTTTAGTGACATTTGGGATGATGTGTGATGAAAAATTCAAGAATTTAACCTTTTCTTCCAAAAAAAAGGCAGATCTCCCTGTTTCCAGCGCTTTTCTGACACTTGGGCTGACATGTGATGAAAAAGTCAGAAATCTTAATCAATGCTTCCTAAAAGGCTTATCTCCCCGTTTCCAGCTGTTTAGTGACATTTGGGATGATGTGTGATGAAAATTCAAGAATTTAACCTTTTCTTCGAAAAAAAGGCAGATCTCCCTGTTTCCAGCGCTTTTCTGACACTTGGGCTGACATGTGATGAAAAAGTCAGAAATCTTAATCAATGCTTCCAAAAAAGGCTTATCTCCCCGTTTCCAGCTGTTTAGTGACATTTGGGATGATGTGTGATGAAAAATTCGAGATTTAACCATTTCTTCTCCAAAAAAGGCTTATTCTCCCTGTTTCCAGTGCTTTTCTGACACTTGGGCTGACATGTGATGAAAAAGTCAGAAATCTTAATCAATGCTTCCAAAAAAAGGCTTATCTCCCCGTTTCCAGCTGTTTAGTGACATTTAGGATGATGTGTGATGAAAAATTCAAGAATTTAACCTTTTCTTCCAAAAAAAGGCAGATCTCCCTGTTTCCAGCGCTTTTCTGACACTGGAGCTGATATGTGATGAAAAAGTCAAAATGTTAACCATTGCTTCCAAAAAAGGCTTATCTCCCCGTTTCCAGCTGTTTAGTGACATTTGGGATGATGTGTGATGAAAAATTCAAGAATTTAACCTTTTCTTTCCAAAAAAAGGCAGATCTCCCTGTTTCCAGCGCTTTTCTGACACTTGGGCTGACATGTGATGAAAAAGTCAGAAATCTTAATCAATGCTTCCAAAAAAGGCTTATCTCCCCGTTTCCAGCTGTTTAGTGACATTTGGGATGATGTGTGATGAAAAATTCAAGAATTTAACCTTTTCTTCCAAAAAAAGGCAGATCTCCCTGTTTCCAGCGCTTTTCTGACACTTGGGCTGACATGTGATGAAAAAGTCAGAAATCTTAATCAATGCTTCCTAAAAAGGCTTATCTCCCCGTTTCCAGCTGTTTAGTGACATTTGGGATGATGTGTGATGAAAAATTCAAGAATTTAACCTTTTCTTCCAAAAAAAGGCAGATCTCCCTGTTTCCAGCGCTTTTCTGACACTTGGGCTGACATGTGAGAAAAAGTCAGAAATCTTAATCAATGCTTCCAAAAAAGGCTTATCTCCCCGTTTCCAGCTGTTTAGTGACATTTAGGATGATGTGTGATGAAAAATTCAAGAATTTAACCTTTTCTTCCAAAAAAAGGCAGATCTCCCTGTTTCCAGCGCTTTTCTGACACTGGAGCTGATATGTGATGAAAAAGTCAAAATGTTAACCATTGCTTCCAAAAAAGGCTTATCTCCCCGTTTCCAGCTGTTTAGTGACATTTGGGATGATGTGTGATGACAAATTCAAGAATTTAACCATTTCTTCCAAAAAAGGCAGATCTCCGTTTCCAGCGCTTTTCTGACACTTGGGCTGACATGTTTGAAAAGTCAGAAATCTTAATCAATGCTTCCAAAAAAGGCTTATCTCCCCGTTTCCAGCTGTTTAGTGACATTTGGGATGATGTGTGATGAAAAATTCAAGAATTTAACCTTTTCTTCCAAAAAAAGGCAGATCTCCCTGTTCCAGCGCTTTTCTGACACTGGAGCTGATATGTGATGAAAAAGTCAAAATGTTAACCATTGCTTCCAAAAAAGGCTTATCTCCCCGTTTCCAGCTGTTTAGTGACATTTGGGATGATGTGTGATGACAAATTCAAGAATTTAACCATTTCTTCCAAAAAGGCAGATCTCCCTGTTTCCAGCGCTTTTCTGACACTTGGGCTGACATGTGATGAAAAAGTCAGAAATCTTAATCAATGCTTCCAAAAAAGGCTTATCTCCCCGTTTCCCAGCTGTTTAGTGACATTTGGGATGATGTGTGATGAAAAATTCAAGAATTTAACCTTTTCTTCCAAAAAAAGGCAGATCTCCCTGTTTCCAGCGCTTTTCTGACACTTGGGCTGACATGTGATGAAAAAGTCAGAAATCTTAATCAATGCTTCCAAAAAAGGCTTATCTCCCCGTTTCCAGCTGTTTAGTGACATTTGGGATGATGTGTGATGAAAAATTCGAGAATTTAACCATTTCTTCCAAAAAAGGCTTATCTCCCTGTTTCCAGCGCTTTTCCTGACACTTGGGCTGACATGTGATGAAAAAGTCAGAAATCTTAATCAATGCTTCCAAAAAAGGCTTATCTCCCCGTTTCCAGCTGTTTAGTGACATTTGGGATGATGTGTGATGAAAAATTCGAGAATTTAACCATTTCTTCCAAAAAAGGCTTATCTCCCTGTTTCCAGCGCTTTTCTGACACTTGGGCTGACATGTGATGAAAAAGTCAGAAATCTTAATCAATGCTTCCAAAAAAGGCTTATCTCCCCGTTTCCAGCTGTTTAGTGACATTTGGGATGATGTGTGATGAAAAATTCAAGAATTTAACCTTTTCTTCCAAAAAAAGGCAGATCTCCCTGTTTCCAGCGCTTTTCTGACACTTGGGCTGACATGTGATGAAAAAGTCAGAAATCTTAATCAATGCTTCCAAAAAAGGCTTATCTCCCCGTTTCCAGCTGTTTAGTGACATTTGGGATGATGTGTGATGAAAAATTCGAGAATTTAACCATTTCTTCCAAAAAAGGCTTATCTCCCTGTTTCCAGCGCTTTTCTGACACTTGGGCTGACATGTGATGAAAAAGTCAGAAATCTTAATCAATGCTTCCAAAAAAGGCTTATCTCCCCGTTTCCAGCTGTTTAGTGACATTTGGGATGATGTGTGATGAAAAATTCAAGAATTTAACCTTTTCTTCTAAAAAAAGGCAGATCTCCCTGTTTCCAGCGCTTTTCTGACACTTGGGCTGACATGTGATGAAAAAGTCAGAAATCTTAATCAATGCTTCCAAAAAAGGCTTATCTCCCCGTTTCCAGCTGTTTAGTGACATTTGGGATGATGTGTGATGAAAAATTCAAGAATTTAACCTTTTCTTCCAAAAAAAGGCAGATCTCCCTGTTTCCAGCGCTTTTCTGACACTTGGGCTGACATGTGATGAAAAAGTCAGAAATCTTAATCAATGCTTCCAAAAAAGGCTTATCTCCCCGTTTCCAGCTGTTTAGTGACATTTGGGATGATGTGTGATGAAAAATTCGAGAATTTAACCATTTCTTCCAAAAAAGGCTTATCTCCCTGTTTCCAGCGCTTTTCTGACACTTGGGCTGACATGTGATGAAAAAGTCAGAAATCTTAATCAATGCTTCCAAAAAAGGCTTATCTCCCCGTTTCCAGCTGTTTAGTGACATTTGGGATGATGTGTGATGAAAAATTCAAGAATTTAACCTTTTCTTCCAAAAAAAGGCAGATCTCCCTGTTTCCAGCGCTTTTCTGACACTTGGGCTGACATGTGATGAAAAAGTCAGAAATCTTAATCAATGCTTCCAAAAAAGGCTTATCTCCCCGTTTCCAGCTGTTTAGTGACATTTGGGATGATGTGTGATGAAAAATTCGAGAATTTAACCATTTCTTCCAAAAAAGACTTATATCCCTGTTTCCAGCGCTTCTCTGACACTGGAGCTGATATATGATGAAAAAGTCAAAATGTTAACCATTGCTTCCAAAAAAGGCTTATCTCCCCGTTTCCAGCTGTTTAGTGACATTTGGGATGATGTGTGATGAAAAATTCGAGAATTTAACCATTTCTTCCAAAAAAGGCTTATCTCCCTGTGTCCAGCGCTTTTCTGACACTTGGGCTGACATGTGATGAAAAAGTCAGAAATCTTAATCAATGCTTCCAAAAAAGGCTTATTTCCCCGTTTCCAGCTGTTTAGTGACATTTGGGATGATGTGTGATGAAAAATTCAAGAATTTAACCTTTTCTTCCAAAAAAAGGCAGATCTCCCTGTTTCCAGCGCTTTTCTGACACTGGAGCTGATATGTGATGAAAAAGTCAAAATGTTGACCATTGCTTTCAAAAAAGGCTTATCTCCCCGTTTCCAGCTGTTTAGTGACATTTGGGATGATGTGTGATGAAAAATTCAAGAATTTAACCTTTTCTTCCAAAAAAAGGCAGATCTCCCTGTTTCCAGCGCTTTTCTGACACTTGGGCTGACATGTGATGAAAAAGTCAGAAATCTTAATCAATGCTTCCAAAAAAGGCTTATCTCCCCGTTTCCAGCTGTTTAGTGACATTTGGGATGATGTGTGATGAAAAATTCAAGAATTTAACCATTTCTTCCAAAAAAGGCAGATCTCCCTGTTTCCAGCGCTTTTCTGACACTTGGGCTGACATGTGATGAAAAAGTCAGAAATCTTAATCAATGCTTCCAAAAAAGGCTTATGTCCCCGTTTCCAGCTGTTTAGTGACATTTGGGATGATGTGTGATGAAAAATTCAAGAATTTAACCTTTTCTTCCAAAAAAAGGCAGATCTCCCTGTTTCCAGCGCTTTTCTGACACTGGAGCTGATATGTGATGAAAAAGTCAAAATGTTAACCATTGCTTCCAAAAAAGGCTTATCTCCCCGTTTCCAGCTGTTTAGTGACATTTGGGATGATGTGTGATGACAAATTCAAGAATTTAACCATTTCTTCCAAAAAAGGCTTATCTCCCTGTTTCCAGCGCTTTTCTGACACTTGGGCTGACATGTGATGAAAAAGTCAGAAATCTTAATCAATGGTTCCAAAAAAGGCTTATCTCCCCGTTTCCAGCTGTTTAGTGACATTTGGGATGATGTGTGATGAAAAATTCAAGAATTTAACCTTTTCTTCCAAAAAAAGGCAGATCTCCCTGTTTCCAGCGCTTTTCTGACACTTGGGCTGACATGTGATGAAAAAGTCAGAAATCTTATTCAATGCTTCCAAAAAAGGCTTATCTCCCCGTTTCCAGCTGTTTAGTGACATTTGGGATGATGTGTGATGAAAAATTCGAGAATTTAACCATTTCTTCCAAAAAAGGCTTATCTCCCTGTTTCCAGCGCTTTTCTGACACTTGGGCTGACATGTGATGAAAAAGTCAGAAATCTTAATCAATGCTTCCAAAAAAGGCTTATCTCCCCGTTTCCAGCTGTTTAGTGACATTTGGGATGATGTGTGATGAAAAATTCGAGAATTTAACCATTTCTTCCAAAAAAGGCTTATCTCCCTGTTTCCAGCGCTTTTCTGACACTTAGGCTGACATGTGATGAAAAAGTCAGAAATCTTAATCAATGCTTCCAAAAAAGGCTTATCTCCCCGTTTTCAGCTGTTTAGTGACATTTGGGATGATGTGTGATGAAAAAATTCAAGAATTTAACCTTTTCTTCCAAAAAAAGGCAGATCTCCCTGTTTCCAGCGCTTTTCTGACACTGGAGCTGATATGTGATGAAAAAGTCAAAATGTTAACCATTGCTTCCAAAAAAGGATTATCTCCCCGTTTCCAGCTGTTTAGTGACATTTGGGATGATGTGTGATGACAAATTCAAGAATTTAACCATTTCTTCCAAAAAAGGCAGATCTCCCTGTTTCCAGCGCTTTTCTGACACTTGGGCTGACATGTGATGAAAAAGTCAGAAATCTTAATCAATGCTTCCAAAAAAGGCTTATCTCCCCGTTTCCAGCTGTTTAGTGACATTTGGGATGATGTGTGATGAAAAATTCAAGAATTTAACCTTTTCTTCCAAAAAAAGGCAGATTTCCCTGTTTCCAGCGCTTTTCTGACACTGGAGCTGATATGTGATGAAAAAGTCAAAATGTTAACCATTGCTTCCAAAAAAGGCTTATCTCCCCGTTTCCAGCTGTTTAGTGACATTTGGGATGATGTGTGATGACAAATTCAAGAATTTAACCATTTCTTCCAAAAAAGGCTTATCTCCCTGTTTCCAGCGCTTTTCTGACACTTGGGCTGACATGTGATGAAAAAGTCAGAAATCTTAATCAATGGTTCCAAAAAAGGCTTATCTCCCCGTTTCCAGCTGTTTAGTGACATTTGGGATGATGTGTGATGAAAAATTCAAGAATTTAACCTTTTCTTCCAAAAAAAGGCAGATCTCCCTGTTTCCAGCGCTTTTCTGACACTTGGGCTGACATGTGATGAAAAAGTCAGAAATCTTAATCAATGCTTCCAAAAAAGGCTTATCTCCCCGTTTCCAGCTGTTTAGTGACATTTGGGATGATGTGTGATGAAAAATTCAAGAATTTAACCTTTTCTTCTAAAAAAAGGCAGATCTCCCTGTTTCCAGCGCTTTTCTGACACTTGGGCTGACATGTGATGAAAAAGTCAGAAATCTTAATCAATGCTTCCAAAAAAGGCTTATCTCCCCGTTTCCAGCTGTTTAGTGACATTTGGGATGATGTGTGATGAAAAATTCAAGAATTTAACCTTTTCTTCCAAAAAAAGGCAGATCTCCCTGTTTCCAGCGCTTTTCTGACACTTGGGCAGACATGTGATGAAAAAGTCAGAAATCTTAATCAATGCTTCCAAAAAAGGCTTATCTCCCCGTTTCCAGCTGTTTAGTGACATTTGGGATGATGTGTGATGAAAAATTCGAGAATTTAACCATTTCTTCCAAAAAAAGGCTTATCTCCCTGTTTCCAGCGCTTTTCTGACACTTGGGCTGACATGTGATGAAAAAGTCAGAAATCTTAATCAATGCTTCCAAAAAAGGCTTATCTCCCCGTTTCCAGCTGTTTAGTGACATTTGGGATGATGTGTGATGAAAAATTCAAGAATTTAACCTTTTCTTCTAAAAAAGGCAGATCTCCCTGTTTCCAGCGCTTTTCTGACACTTGGGCTGACATGTGATGAAAAAGTCAGAAATCTTAATCAATGCTTCCAAAAAAGGCTTATCTCCCCGTTTCCAGCTGTTTAGTGACATTTGGGATGATGTGTGATGAAAAATTCAAGAATTTAACCTTTTCTTCCAAAAAAAGGCAGATCTCCCTGTTTCCAGCGCTTTTCTGACACTTGGGCTGACATGTGATGAAAAAGTCAGAAATCTTAATCAATGCTTCCAAAAAAGGCTTATCTCCCCGTTTCCAGCTGTTTAGTGACATTTGGGATGATGTGTGATGAAAAATTCGAGAATTTAACCATTTCTTCCAAAAAAGGCTTATCTCCCTGTTTCCAGCGCTTTTCTGACACTTGGGCTGACATGTGATGAAAAAGTCAGAAATCTTAATCAATGCTTCCAAAAAAGGCTTATCTCCCCGTTTCCAGCTGTTTAGTGACATTTGGGATGATGTGTGATGAAAAATTCAAGAATTTAACCTTTTCTTCCAAAAAAAGGCAGATCTCCCTGTTTCCAGCGCTTTTCTGACACTTGGGCTGACATGTGATGAAAAAGTCAGAAATCTTAATCAATGCTTCCAAAAAAGGCTTATCTCCCCGTTTCCAGCTGTTTAGTGACATTTGGGATGATGTGTGATGAAAAATTCGAGAATTTAACCATTTCTTCCAAAAAAGGCTTATCTCCCTGTTTCCAGCGCTTTTCTGACACTTGGGCTGACATGTGATGAAAAAGTCAGAAATCTTAATCAATGCTTCCAAAAAAGGCTTATCTCCCCGTTTCCAGCTGTTTAGTGACATTTGGGATGATGTGTGATGAAAAATTCAAGAATTTAACCTTTTCTTCTAAAAAAAGGCAGATCTCCCTGTTTCCAGCGCTTTTCTGACACTTGGGCTGACATGTGATGAAAAAGTCAGAAATCTTAATCAATGCTTCCAAAAAAGGCTTATCTCCCCGTTTCCAGCTGTTTAGTGACATTTGGGATGATGTGTGATGAAAAATTCAAGAATTTAACCTTTTCTTCCAAAAAAAGGCAGATCTCCCTGTTTCCAGCGCTTTTCTGACACTTGGGCTGACATGTGATGAAAAAGTCAGAAATCTTAATCAATGCTTCCAAAAAAGGCTTATCTCCCCGTTTCCAGCTGTTTAGTGACATTTGGGATGATGTGTGATGAAAAATTCGAGAATTTAACCATTTCTTCCAAAAAAGGCTTATCTCCCTGTTTCCAGCGCTTTTCTGACACTTGGGCTGACATGTGATGAAAAAGTCAGAAATCTTAATCAATGCTTCCAAAAAAGGCTTATCTCCCCGTTTCCAGCTGTTTAGTGACATTTGGGATGATGTGTGATGAAAAATTCAAGAATTTAACCTTTTCTTCCAAAAAAAGGCAGATCTCCCTGTTTCCAGCGCTTTTCTGACACTTGGGCTGACATGTGATGAAAAAGTCAGAAATCTTAATCAATGCTTCCAAAAAAGGCTTATCTCCCCGTTTCCAGCTGTTTAGTGACATTTGGGATGATGTGTGATGAAAAATTCGAGAATTTAACCATTTCTTCCAAAAAAGGCTTATATCCCTGTTTCCAGCGCTTCTCTGACACTGGAGCTGATATATGATGAAAAAGTCAAAATGTTAACCATTGCTTCCAAAAAAGGCTTATCTCCCCGTTTCCAGCTGTTTAGTGACATTTGGGATGATGTGTGATGAAAAATTCAATTCGAGAATTTAACCATTTCTTCCAAAAAAGGCTTATCTCCCTGTGTCCAGCGCTTTTCTGACACTTGGGCTGACATGTGATGAAAAAGTCAGAAATCTTAATCAATGCTTCCAAAAAAGGCTTATTTCCCCGTTTCCAGCTGTTTAGTGACATTTGGGATGATGTGTGATGAAAAATTCAAGAATTTAACCTTTTCTTCCAAAAAAAGGCAGATCTCCCTGTTTCCAGCGCTTTTCTGACACTGGAGCTGATATGTGATGAAAAAGTCAAAATGTTGACCATTGCTTTCAAAAAAGGCTTATCTCCCCGTTTCCAGCTGTTTAGTGACATTTGGGATGATGTGTGATGAAAAATTCAAGAATTTAACCTTTTCTTCCAAAAAAAGGCAGATCTCCCTGTTTCCAGCGCTTTTCTGACCACTTGGGCTGACATGTGATGAAAAAAGTCAGAAATCTTAATCAATGCTTCCAAAAAAGGCTTATCTCCCCGTTTCCAGCTGTTTAGTGACATTTGGGATGATGTGTGATGAAAAATTCAAGAATTTAACCATTTCTTCCAAAAAAGGCAGATCTCCTGTTTCCAGCGCTTTTCTGACACTTGGGCTGACATGTGATGAAAAAGTCAGAAATCTTAATCAATGCTTCCAAAAAAGGCTTATGTCCCCGTTTCCAGCTGTTTAGTGACATTTGGGATGATGTGTGATGAAAAATTCAAGAATTTAACCTTTTCTTCCAAAAAAAGGCAGATCTCCCTGTTTCCAGCGCTTTTCTGACACTGGAGCTGATATGTGATGAAAAAGTCAAAATGTTAACCATTGCTTCCAAAAAAGGCTTATCTCCCCGTTTCCAGCTGTTTAGTGACATTTGGGATGATGTGTGATGACAAATTCAAGAATTTAACCATTTCTTCCAAAAAAGGCTTATCTCCCTGTTTCCAGCGCTTTTCTGACACTTGGGCTGACATGTGATGAAAAAGTCAGAAATCTTAATCAATGGTTCCAAAAAAGGCTTATCTCCCCGTTTCCAGCTGTTTAGTGACATTTGGGATGATGTGTGATGAAAAATTCAAGAATTTAACCTTTTCTTCCAAAAAAAGGCAGATCTCCCTGTTTCCAGCGCTTTTCTGACACTTGGGCTGACATGTGATGAAAAAGTCAGAAATCTTAATCAATGCTTCCAAAAAAGGCTTATCTCCCCGTTTCCAGCTGTTTAGTGACATTTGGGATGATGTGTGATGAAAAATTCAAGAATTTAACCTTTTCTTCTAAAAAAAGGCAGATCTCCCTGTTTCCAGCGCTTTTCTGACACTTGGGCTGACATGTGATGAAAAAGTCAGAAATCTTAATCAATGCTTCCAAAAAAGGCTTATCTCCCCGTTTCCAGCTGTTTAGTGACATTTGGGATGATGTGTGATGAAAAATTCAAGAATTTAACCTTTTCTTCCAAAAAAAGGCAGATCTCCCTGTTTCCAGCGCTTTTCTGACACTTGGGCTGACATGTGATGAAAAAGTCAGAAATCTTAATCAATGCTTCCAAAAAAGGCTTATCTCCCCGTTTCCAGCTGTTTAGTGACATTTGGGATGATGTGTGATGAAAAATTCGAGAATTTAACCATTTCTTCCAAAAAAGGCTTATCTCCCTGTTTCCAGCGCTTTTCTGACACTTGGGCTGACATGTGATGAAAAAGTCAGAAATCTTAATCAATGCTTCCAAAAAAGGCTTATCTCCCCGTTTCCAGCTGTTTAGTGACATTTGGGATGATGTGTGATGAAAAATTCAAGAATTTAACCTTTTCTTCCAAAAAAAGGCAGATCTCCCTGTTTCCAGCGCTTTTCTGACACTTGGGCTGACATGTGATGAAAAAGTCAGAAATCTTAATCAATGCTTCCAAAAAAGGCTTATCTCCCCGTTTCCAGCTGTTTAGTGACATTTGGGATGATGTGTGATGAAAAATTCGAGAATTTAACCATTTCTTCCAAAAAAGGCTTATCTCCCTGTTTCCAGCGCTTTTCTGACACTTGGGCTGACATGTGATGAAAAAGTCAGAAATCTTAATCAATGCTTCCAAAAAAGGCTTATCTCCCCGTTTCCAGCTGTTTAGTGACATTTGGGATGATGTGTGATGAAAAATTCAAGAATTTAACCTTTTCTTCTAAAAAAAGGCAGATCTCCCTGTTTCCAGCGCTTTTCTGGACACTTGGGCTGACATGTGATGAAAAAGTCAGAAATCTTAATCAATGCTTCCAAAAAAGGCTTATCTCCCCGTTTCCAGCTGTTTAGTGACATTTGGGATGATGTGTGATGAAAAATTCAAGAATTTAACCTTTTCTTCCAAAAAAAGGCAGATCTCCCTGTTTCCAGCGCTTTTCTGACACTTGGGCTGACATGTGATGAAAAAGTCAGAAATCTTAATCAATGCTTCCAAAAAAGGCTTATCTCCCCGTTTCCAGCTGTTTAGTGACATTTGGGATGATGTGTGATGAAAAATTCAAGAATTTAACCTTTTCTTCCAAAAAAAGGCAGATCTCCCTGTTTCCAGCGCTTTTCTGACACTGGAGCTGATATGTGATGAAAAAGTCAAAATGTTAACCATTGCTTCCAAAAAAGGCTTATCTCCCCGTTTCCAGCTGTTTAGTGACATTTGGGATGATGTGTGATGACAAATTCAAGAATTTAACCATTTCTTCCAAAAAAGGCTTATCTCCCTGTTTCCAGCGCTTTTCTGACACTTGGGCTGACATGTGATGAAAAAGTCAGAAATCTTAATCAATGGTTCCAAAAAAGGCTTATCTCCCCGTTTCCAGCTGTTTAGTGACATTTGGGATGATGTGTGATGAAAAATTCAAGAATTTAACCTTTTCTTCCAAAAAAAGGCAGATCTCCCTGTTTCCAGCGCTTTTCTGACACTTGGGCTGACATGTGATGAAAAAGTCAGAAATCTTAATCAATGCTTCCAAAAAAGGCTTATCTCCCCGTTTCCAGCTGTTTAGTGACATTTGGGATGATGTGTGATGAAAAATTCAAGAATTTAACCTTTTCTTCCAAAAAAAGGCAGATCTCCCTGTTTCCAGCGCTTTTCTGACACTTGGGCTGACATGTGATGAAAAAGTCAGAAATCTTAATCAATGCTTCCAAAAAAGGCTTATCTCCCCGTTTCCAGCTGTTTAGTGACATTTGGGATGATGTGTGATGAAAAATTCAAGAATTTAACCTTTTCTTCCAAAAAAAGGCAGATCTCCCTGTTTCCAGCGCTTTTCTGACACTTGGGCTGACATGTGATGAAAAAGTCAGAAATCTTAATCAATGCTTCCAAAAAAGGCTTATCTCCCCGTTTCCAGCTGTTTAGTGACATTTGGGATGATGTGTGATGAAAAATTCAAGAATTTAACCTTTTCTTCCAAAAAAAGGCAGATCTCCCTGTTTCCAGCGCTTTTCTGACACTTGGGCTGACATGTGATGAAAAAGTCAGAAATCTTAATCAATGCTTCCAAAAAGGGCTTATCTCCCCGTTTCCAGCTGTTTAGTGACATTTGGGATGATGTGTGATGAAAAATTCGAGAATTTAACCATTTCTTCCAAAAAAGGCTTATCTCCCTGTTTCCAGCGCTTTTCTGACACTTGGGCTGACATGTGATGAAAAAGTCAGAAATCTTAATCAATGCTTCCAAAAAAGGCTTATCTCCCCGTTTCCAGCTGTTTAGTGACATTTGGGATGATGTGTGATGAAAAATTCAAGAATTTAACCTTTTCTTCCAAAAAAAGGCAGATCTCCCTGTTTCCAGCGCTTTTCTGACACTGGAGCTGATATGTGATGAAAAAGTCAAAATGTTAACCATTGCTTCCAAAAAAGGCTTATCTCCCCGTTTCCAGCTGTTTAGTGACATTTGGGATGATGTGTGATGACAAATTCAAGAATTTAACCATTTCTTCCAAAAAAAGGCAGATCTCCCTGTTTCCAGCGCTTTTCTGACACTTGGGCTGACATGTGATGAAAAAGTCAGAAATCTTAATCAATGCTTCCAAAAAAGGCTTATCTCCCCGTTTCCAGCTGTTTAGTGACATTTGGGATGATGTGTGATGAAAAATTCAAGAATTTAACCTTTTCTTCCAAAAAAAGGCAGATCTCCCTGTTTCCAGCGCTTTTCTGACACTTGGGCTGACATGTGATGAAAAAGTCAGAAATCTTAATCAATGCTTCCAAAAAAGGCTTATCTCCCCGTTTCCAGCTGTTTAGTGACATTTAGGATGATGTGTGATGAAAAATTCGAGAATTTAACCATTTCTTCCAAAAAAGGCTTATCTCCCTGTTTCCAGCGCTTTTCTGACACTTGGGCTGACATGTGATGAAAAAGTCAGAAATCTTAATCAATGCTTCCAAAAAAGGCTTATCTCCCCGTTTCCAGCTGTTTAGTGACATTTAGGATGATGTGTGATGAAAAATTCAAGAATTTAACCTTTTCTTCCAAAAAAAGGCAGATCTCCCTGTTTCCAGCGCTTTTCTGACACTGGAGCTGATATGTGATGAAAAAGTCAAAATGTTAACCATTGCTTCCAAAAAAGGCTTATCTCCCCGTTTCCAGCTGTTTAGTGACATTTGGGATGATGTGTGATGACAAATTCAAGAATTTAACCATTTCTTCCAAAAAAGGCAGATCTCCGTTTCCAGCGCTTTTCTGACACTTGGGCTGACATGTGATGAAAAAGTCAGAAATCTTAATCAATGCTTCCAAAAAAGGCTTATCTCCCCGTTTCCAGCTGTTTAGTGACATTTGGGATGATGTGTGATGAAAAATTCAAGAATTTAACCTTTTCTTCCAAAAAAAGGCAGATCTCCCTGTTTCCAGCGCTTTTCTGACACTGGAGCTGATATGTGATGAAAAAGTCAAATGTTAACCATTGATTCCAAAAAAGGCTTATCTCCCCGTTTCCAGCTGTTTAGTGACATTTGGGATGATGTGTGATGACAAATTCAAGAATTTAACCATTTCTTCCAAAAAGGCAGATCTCCCTGTTTCCAGCGCTTTTCTGACACTTGGGCTGACATGTGATGAAAAAGTCAGAAATCTTAATCAATGCTTCCAAAAAAGGCTTATCTCCCCGTTTCCAGCTGTTTAGTGACATTTGGGATGATGTGTGATGAAAAATTCAAGAATTTAACCATTTCTTCCAAAAAAAGGCTTATCTCCCTGTTTCCAGCGCTTTTCTGACACTTGGGCTGACATGTGATGAAAAGTCAGAAATCTTAATCAATGCTTCCAAAAAAGGCTTATCTCCCCGTTTCCAGCTGTTTAGTGACATTTGGGATGATGTGTGATGAAAAATTCAAGAATTTAACCATTTCTTCCAAAAAAAGGCATATCTCCCTGTTTCCAGCGCTTTTCTGACACTTGGGCTGGACATGTGATGAAAAAGTCAGAAATCTTAATCAATGCTTCCAAAAAAGGCTTATCTCCCGTTTCCAGCTGTTTAGTGACATTTGGGATGATGTGTGATGAAAAATTCAAGAATTTAACCATTTCTTCCAAAAAAAGGCAGATCTCCATGTTTCCAGCGCTTTTCTGACACTGGAGCTGATATGTGATGAAAAAGTCAAAATGTTAACCATTGCTTCCAAAAAAGGCTTATCTCCCTGTTTCCAGCTGTATAGTGACATTTGGGATGATGTGTGATGAAAAATTCAAGAATTAACCATTTCTTCCAAAAAAGGCTTATCTCCCTGTTTCCAGCGCTTTTCTGACACTTGGGCTGACATGTGATGAAAAAGTCAGAATCTTAATCAATGCTTCCAAAAAAGGCTTATCTCCCCGTTTCCAGCTGTTTAGTGACATTTGGGATGATGTGTGATGAAAAATTCAAGAATTTAACCATTTCTTCCAAAAAAAGGCTTATCTCCCTGTTTCCAGCGCTTTTCTGACACTGGAGCTGATATGTGATGAAAAAGTCAAAATGTTAACCATTGCTTCCAAAAAAGGCTTATCTCCCTGTTTCCAGCCTGTATAGTGACATTTGGATGATGTGTGATGAAAAATTCAAGAATTAACCATTTCTTCCAAAAAAGGCTTATCTCCCTGTTTCCAGCGCTTTTCTGACACTTGGGCTGACATGTGATGAAAAAGTCAGAAATCTTAATCAATGCTTCCAAAAAAGGCTTATCTCCCCGTTTCCAGCTGTTTAGTGACATTTGGGATGATGTTGTGATGAAAATTCAAGAATTGTAACCATTTCTTCCAAAAAAAGCTTATCTCCCTGTTTCCAGCGCTTTTCTGACACTTGGGCTGACATGTGATGAAAAAGTCAGAAATCTTAATCAATGCTTCCAAAAAAAGGCTTATCTCCCCGTTTCCAGCTGTTTAGTGACATTTGGGATGATGTGTGATGAAAATTCAAGAATTTAACCATTTCTTCCCAAAAAAAGGCATATCTCCCTGTTTCCAGCGCTTTTCTGACACTTGGGCTGACCATGTGATGAAAAAGTCAGAAATCTTAATCAATGCTTCAAAAAAGGCTTATCTCCCCGTTTCCAGCCTGTTAGTGACATTTGGGATGATGTGTGATGAAAAATTCAAGAATTTAACCATTTCTTCCAAAAAAAGGCAGATCTCCCTGTTTCCAGCGCTTTTCTGACACTGGAGCTGATATGTGATGAAAAAGTCAAAATGTTCAACCATTGCTTCCAAAAACGGCTTATCTCCCTGTTTCCAGCTGTATAGTGACATTTGGGATGATGTGTGATGAAAAATTCAAGAATTTAACCATTTCTTCCAAAAAAGGCTTATCTCCCTGTTTCCAGCGCTTTCTGACACTTGGGCTGACATGTGATGAAAAAGTCAGAAATCTTAATCAATGCTTCCAAAAAGGCTTATCTCCCCGTTTCCAGCTGTTTAGTGACATTTGGGATGATGTGTGATGAAAAATTCAAGAATTTAACCATTTCTTCCAAAAAAAGGCTTACTCTCCTGTTTCCAGCGCTTTCTGACACTTGGGCTGACATGTGATGAAAAAGTCAGAAATCTTAATCAATGCTTCCAAAAAAGGCTTATCTCCCCGTTTCCAGCTGTTTAGTGACATTTGGGATGATGTGTGATGAAAAATTCAAGAATTTAACCATTTCTTCCAAAAAAAGGCAGATCTCCCTGTTTCCAGCGCTTTTCTGACACTGGAGCTGATATGTGATGAAAAAGTCAAAATGTTAACCATTGCTTCCAAAAAAGGCTTATCTCCCTGTTTCCAGCTGTATAGTGACATTTGGGATGATGTGTGATGAAAAATTCAAGAAATTTAACCATTTCTTCCAAAAAAGGCTTATCTCCCTGTTTCCAGCGCTTTTCTGACACTTGGGCTGACATGTGATGAAAAAGTCAGAAATCTTAATCAATGCTTCCAAAAAAGGCTTATCTCCCGTTTCCAGCTGTTTAGTGACATTTGGGATGATGTGTGATGAAAAATTCAAGAATTTAACCATTTCTTCCAAATAGCTTATCTCCCTGTTTCCAGCGCTTTTCTGACACTGGGCTGACATGTGATGAAAAAGTCAGAAATCTTAATCAATGCTTCCAAAAAAGGCTTATCTCCCCGTTTCCAGCTGTTTAGTGACATTTGGGATGATGTGTGATGAAAAATTCAAGAATTTAACCATTTCTTCCAAAAAAGGCTTATCTCCCTGTTTCCAGCGCTTTTCTGACACTGGAGCTGATATGTGATGAAAAAGTCAAAATGTTAACCATTGCTTCCAAAAAAGGCTTATCTCCCCGTTTCCAGCTGTTTAGTGACATTTGGGATGATGTGTGATGAAAAATTCAAGAATTTAACCTTTTCTTCCAAAAAAAGGCTTATCTCCCCGTTTCCAGCTGTTTAGTGACATTTGGGATGATGTGTGATGAAAAATTCAAGAATTTAACCATTTCTTCCAAATAAGGCTTATCTCCCTGTTTCCAGCGCTTTTCTGACACTTGGGCTGCCATGTGATGAAAAAGTCAGAAATCTTAATCAATGCTTCCAAAAAAGGCTTATCTCCCCGTTTCCAGCGCTTTTCTGACACTTGGGCTGACATGTGATGAAAAAGTCAGAAATCTTAATCAATGCTTCCAAAAAAGGCTTATCTCCCCGTTTCCAGCTGTTTAGTGACATTTGGGATGATGTGTGATGAAAAATTCAAGAATTTAACCTTTTCTTCCAAAAAAAGGCAGATCTCCCTGTTTCCAGCGCTTTTCTGACACTGGAGTTGATATGTGATGAAAAAGTCAAAATGTTAACCATTGCTTCCAAAAAAGGCTTATCTCCCCGTTTCCAGCTGTTAAGTGACATTTGGGATGATGTGTGATGAAAAATTCAAGAATTTAACCATTTCTTCCAAAAAAGGCTTATCTCCCTGTTTCCAGCGCTTTTCTGACACTTGGGCTGACATGTGATGAAAAAGTCAGAAATCTTAATCAATGCTTCCAAAAAAGGCTTATCTCCCCGTTTCCAGCTGTTTAGAGACATTTGGGATGATGTGTGATGAAAAATTCAAGAATTTAACCTTTTCTTCCAAAAAAAGGCAGATCTCCCTGTTTCCAGCGCTTTTCTGACACTGGAACTGATATGTGATGAAAAAGTCAAAATGTTAACCATTGCTTCCAAAAAAGGCATATCTCCCCGTTTCCAGCTGTTAAGTGACATTTGGGATGATGTGTGATGAAAAATTCAATAATTTAACCATTTCTTCCAAAAAAGGCTTATCTCCCTGTTTCCATCGCTTTTCTGACACTTGGGCTGACATGTGATGAAAAAGTCAGAAATCTTAATCAATGCTTCCAAAAAAGGCTTATCTCCCCGTTTCCAGCTGTTTAGTGACATTTGGGATGATGTGTGATGAAAAATTCAAGAATTAAACCATTACTTCCAAAAAAGGCTTATCTCCCTGTTTCCAGCGCTTTTCTGACACTTGGGTTGACATGTGATGAAAAAGTCAGAAATCTTAATCAATGCTTCCAAAAAAGGCTTATCTCCCCGTTTCCAGCTGTTTAGTGACATTTGGGATGATGTGTGATGAAAAATTCAAGAATTTAACCATTTCTTCCAAAAAAAGGCATATCTCCCTGTTTCCAGCGCTTTTCTGACACTTGGGCTGACATGTGATGAAAAAGTCAGAAATCTTAATCAATGCTTCCAAAAAAGGCTTATCTCCCCGTTTCCAGCTGTTTAGTGACATTTGGGATGATGTGTGATGAAAAATTCAAGAATTTAACCATTTCTTCCAAAAAAAGGCAGATCTCCCTCTTTCCAGCGCTTTTCTGACACTGGAGCTGATATTTGATAAAAAGTCAAAATGTTAACCATTGCTTCCAAAAAAGGCTTATCTCCCTGTTTCCAGCTGTATAGTGACATTTGGGATGATGTGTGATGAAAAATTCAAGAATTTAACCATTTCTTCCAAAAAAGGCTTATCTCCCTGTTTCCAGCGCTTTTCTGACACTTGGGCTGACATGTGATGAAAAAGTCAGAAATCTTAATCAATGCTTCCAAAAAAGGCTTATCTCCCCGTTTCCAGCTGTTTAGTGACATTTGGGATGATGTGTGATGAAAAATTCAAGAATTTAACCATTTCTTCCAAATAAGGCTTATCTCCCTGTTTCCAGCGCTTTTCTGACACTTGGGCTGACATGTGATGAAAAAGTCAGAAATCTTAATCAATGCTTCCAAAAAAGGCTTATCTCCCCGTTTCCAGCTGTTTAGTGACATTTGGGATGATGTGTGATGAAAAATTCAAGAATTAAACCATTACTTCCAAAAAAGGCTTATCTCCCTGTTTCCAGCGCTTTTCTGACACTGGAGCTGATATGTGATGAAAAAGTCAGAAATCTTAATCAATGCTTCCAAAAAAGGCTTATCTCCCCGTTTCCAGCTGTTTAGTGACATTTGGGATGATGTGTGATGAAAAATTCAAGAATTTAACCATTTCTTCCAAAAAAAGGCAGATCTCCCTGTTTCCAGCGCTTTTCTGACACTGGAGCTGATATGTGATGAAAAAGTCAAAATGTTAACCATTGCTTCCAAAAAAGGCTTATCTCCCTGTTTCCAGCTGTATAGCGACATTTGGGATGATGTGTGATGAAAAATTCAAGAATTTAACCATTTCTTCCAAAAAAGGCTTATCTCCCTGTTTCCAGCGCTTTTCTGACACTGGAGTTGATATGTGATGAAAAAGTCAAAATGTTAACCATTGCTTCCAAAAAAGGCTTATCTCCCCGTTTCCAGCTGTTAAGTGACATTTGGGATGATGTGTGATGAAAAATTCAAGAATTTAACCATTTCTTCCAAAAAAGGCTTATCTCCCTGTTTCCAGCGCTTTTCTGACACTTGGGCTGACATGTGATGAAAAAGTCAGAAATCTTAATCAATGCTTCCAAAAAAGGCTTATCTCCCCGTTTCCAGCTGTTTAGAGACATTTGGGATGATGTGTGATGAAAAATTCAAGAATTTAACCTTTTCTTCCAAAAAAAGGCAGATCTCCCTGTTTCCAGCGCTTTTCTGACACTGGAACTGATATGTGATGAAAAAGTCAAAATGTTAACCATTGCTTCCAAAAAAGGCTTATCTCCCTGTTTCCAGCTGTATAGTGACATTTGGGATGATGTGTGATGAAAAATTCAAGAATTTAACCATTTCTTCCAAAAAAGGCTTATCTCCCTGTTTCCAGCGCTTTTCTGACACTTGGGCTGACATGTGATGAAAAAGTCAGAAATCTTAATCAATGCTTCCAAAAAAGGCTTATCTCCCCGTTTCCAGCTGTTTAGTGACATTTGGGATGATGTGTGATGAAAAATTCAAGAATTTAACCATTTCTTCCAAAAAAAGGCTTATCTCCCTGTTTCCAGCGCTTTTCTGACACTTGGGCTGACATGTGATGAAAAAGTCAGAAATCTTAATCAATGCTTCCAAAAAAGGCTTATCTCCCCGTTTCCAGCTGTTTAGTGACATTTGGGATGATGTGTGATGAAAAATTCAAGAATTTAACCATTTCTTCCAAAAAAAGGCATATCTCCCTGTTTCCAGCGCTTTTCTGACACTTGGGCTGACATGTGATGAAAAAGTCAGAAATCTTAATCAATGCTTCCAAAAAAGGCTTATCTCCCCGTTTCCAGCTGTTTAGTGACATTTGGGATGATGTGTGATGAAAAATTCAAGAATTTAACCATTTCTTCCAAAAAAAGGCAGATCTCCCTGTTTCCAGCGCTTTTCTGACACTGGAGCTGATATGTGATGAAAAAGTCAAAATGTTAACCATTGCTTCCAAAAAAGGCTTATCTCCCTGTTTCCAGCTGTATAGTGACATTTGGGATGATGTGTGATGAAAAATTCAAGAATTTAACCATTTCTTCCAAAAAAGGCTTATCTCCCTGTTTCCAGCGCTTTTCTGACACTTGGGCTGACATGTGATGAAAAAGTCAGAAATCTTAATCAATGCTTCCAAAAAAGGCTTATCTCCCCGTTTCCAGCTGTTTAGTGACATTTGGGATGATGTGTGATGAAAAATTCAAGAATTTAACCATTTCTTCCAAAAAAAGGCTTATCTCCCTGTTTCCAGCGCTTTTCTGACACTTGGGCTGACATGTGATGAAAAAGTCAGAAATCTTAATCAATGCTTCCAAAAAAGGCTTATCTCCCCGTTTCCAGCTGTTTAGTGACATTTGGGATGATGTGTGATGAAAAATTCAAGAATTTAACCATTTCTTCCAAAAAAAGGCAGATCTCCCTGTTTCCAGCGCTTTTCTGACACTGGAGCTGATATGTGATGAAAAAGTCAAAATGTTAACCATTGCTTCCAAAAAAGGCTTATCTCCCTGTTTCCAGCTGTATAGTGACATTTGGGATGATGTGTGATGAAAAATTCAAGAATTTAACCATTTCTTCCAAAAAAGGCTTATCTCCCTGTTTCCAGCGCTTTTCTGACACTTGGGCTGACATGTGATGAAAAAGTCAGAAATCTTAATCAATGCTTCCAAAAAAGGCTTATCTCCCCGTTTCCAGCTGTTTAGTGACATTTGGGATAATGTGTGATGAAAAATTCAAGAATTTAACCTTTTCTTCCAAAAAAAGGCTTATCTCCCCGTTTCCAGCTGTTTAGTGACATTTGGGATGATGTGTGATGAAAAATTCAAGAATTTAACCATTTCTTCCAAAAAAGGCTTATCTCCCTGTTTCCAGCGCTTTTCTGACACTGGAGCTGATATGTGATGAAAAAGTCAAAATGTTAACCATTGCTTCCAAAAAAGGCTTATCTCCCCGTTTCCAGCTGTTTAGTGACATTTGGGATGATGTGTGATGAAAAATTCAAGAATTTAACCTTTTCTTCCAAAAAAAGGCTTATCTCCCCGTTTCCAGCTGTTTAGTGACATTTGGGATGATGTGTGATGAAAAATTCAAGAATTTAACCATTTCTTCCAAATAAGGCTTATCTCCCTGTTTCCAGCGCTTTTCTGACACTTGGGCTGCCATGTAATGAAAAAGTCAGAAATCTTAATCAATGCTTCCAAAAAAGGCTTATCTCCCCGTTTCCAGCGCTTTTCTGACACTGGAGTTGATATGTGATGAAAAAGTCAAAATGTTAACCATTGCTTCCAAAAAAGGCTTATCTCCCCGTTTCCAGCTGTTAAGTGACATTTGGGATGATGTGTGATGAAAAATTCAAGAATTTAACCATTTCTTCCAAAAAAGGCTTATCTCCCTGTTTCCAGCGCTTTTCTGACACTTGGGCTGACATGTGATGAAAAAGTCAGAAATCTTAATCAATGCTTCCAAAAAAGGCTTATCTCCCCGTTTCCAGCTGTTTAGAGACATTTGGGATGATGTGTGATGAAAAATTCAAGAATTTAACCTTTTCTTCCAAAAAAAGGCAGATCTCCCTGTTTCCAGCGCTTTTCTGACACTGGAACTGATATGTGATGAAAAAGTCAAAATGTTAACCATTGCTTCCAAAAAAGGCATATCTCCCCGTTTCCAGCTGTTAAGTGACATTTGGGATGATGTGTGATGAAAAATTCAATAATTTAACCATTTCTTCCAAAAAAGGCTTATCTCCCTGTTTCCATCGCTTTTCTGACACTTGGGCTGACATGTGATGAAAAAGTCAGAAATCTTAATCAATGCTTCCAAAAAAGGCTTATCTCCCCGTTTCCAGCTGTTTAGTGACATTTGGGATGATGTGTGATGAAAAATTCAAGAATTAAACCATTACTTCCAAAAAAGGCTTATCTCCCTGTTTCCAGCGCTTTTCTGACACTTGGGTTGACATGTGATGAAAAAGTCAGAAATCTTAATCAATGCTTCCAAAAAAGGCTTATCTCCCCGTTTCCAGCTGTTTAGTGACATTTGGGATGATGTGTGATGAAAAATTCAAGAATTTAACCATTTCTTCCAAAAAAAGGCATATCTCCCTGTTTCCAGCGCTTTTCTGACACTTGGGCTGACATGTGATGAAAAAGTCAGAAATCTTAATCAATGCTTCCAAAAAAGGCTTATCTCCCCGTTTCCAGCTGTTTAGTGACATTTGGGATGATGTGTGATGAAAAATTCAAGAATTTAACCATTTCTTCCAAATAAGGCTTATCTCCCTGTTTCCAGCGCTTTTCTGACACTTGGGCTGACATGTGATGAAAAAGTCAGAAATCTTAATCAATGCTTCCAAAAAAGGCTTATCTCCCCGTTTCCAGCTGTTTAGTGACATTTGGGATGATGTGTGATGAAAAATTCAAGAATTAAACCATTACTTCCAAAAAAGGCTTATCTCCCTGTTTCCAGCGCTTTTCTGACACTGGAGCTGATATGTGATGAAAAAGTCAGAAATCTTAATCAATGCTTCCAAAAAAGGCTTATCTCCCCGTTTCCAGCTGTTTAGTGACATTTGGGATGATGTGTGATGAAAAATTCAAGAATTTAACCATTTCTTCAAAAAAAAGGCATATCTCCCTGTTTCCAGCGCTTTTCTGACACTTGGGCTGACATGTGATGAAAAAGTCAGAAATCTTAATCAATGCTTCCAAAAAAGGCTTATCTCCCCGTTTCCAGCTGTTTAGTGACATTTGGGATGATGTGTGATGAAAAATTCAAGAATTTAACCATTTCTTCCAAAAAAAGGCAGATCTCCCTGTTTCCAGCGCTTTTCTGACACTGGAGCTGATATGTGATGAAAAAGTCAAAATGTTAACCATTGCTTCCAAAAAAGGCTTATCTCCCTGTTTCCAGCTGTATAGCGACATTTGGGATGATGTGTGATGAAAAATTCAAGAATTTAACCATTTCTTCCAAAAAAGGCTTATCTCCCTGTTTCCAGCGCTTTTCTGACACTGGAGTTGATATGTGATGAAAAAGTCAAAATGTTAACCATTGCTTCCAAAAAAGGCTTATCTCCCCGTTTCCAGCTGTTAAGTGACATTTGGGATGATGTGTGATGAAAAATTCAAGAATTTAACCATTTCTTCCAAAAAAGGCTTATCTCCCTGTTTCCAGCGCTTTTCTGACACTTGGGCTGACATGTGATGAAAAAGTCAGAAATCTTAATCAATGCTTCCAAAAAAGGCTTATCTCCCCGTTTCCAGCTGTTTAGAGACATTTGGGATGATGTGTGATGAAAAATTCAAGAATTTAACCTTTTCTTCCAAAAAAAGGCAGATCTCCCTGTTTCCAGCGCTTTTCTGACACTGGAACTGATATGTGATGAAAAAGTCAAAATGTTAACCATTGCTTCCAAAAAAGGCATATCTCCCCGTTTCCAGCTGTTAAGTGACATTTGGGATGATGTGTGATGAAAAATTCAATAATTTAACCATTTCTTCCAAAAAAGGCTTATCTCCCTGTTTCCATCGCTTTTCTGACACTTGGGCTGACATGTGATGAAAAAGTCAGAAATCTTAATCAATGCTTCCAAAAAAGGCTTATCTCCCCGTTTCCAGCTGTTTAGTGACATTTGGGATGATGTGTGATGAAAAATTCAAGAATTAAACCATTACTTCCAAAAAAGGCTTATCTCCCTGTTTCCAGCGCTTTTCTGACACTTGGGCTGACATGTGATGAAAAAGTCAGAAATCTTAATCAATGCTTCCAAAAAAGGCTTATCTCCCCGTTTCCAGCTGTTTAGTGACATTTGGGATGATGTGTGATGAAAAATTCAAGAATTTAACCATTTCTTCCAAAAAAAGGCATATCTCCCTGTTTCCAGCGCTTTTCTGACACTTGGGCTGACATGTGATGAAAAAGTCAGAAATCTTAATCAATGCTTCCAAAAAAGGCTTATCTCCCCGTTTCCAGCTGTTTAGTGACATTTGGGATGATGTGTGATGAAAAATTCAAGAATTTAACCATTTCTTCCAAAAAAAGGCAGATCTCCCTGTTTCCAGCGCTTTTCTGACACTGGAGCTGATATGTGATGAAAAAGTCAAAATGTTAACCATTGCTTCCAAAAAAGGCTTATCTCCCTGTTTCCAGCTGTATAGTGACATTTGGGATGATGTGTGATGAAAAATTCAAGAATTTAACCATTTCTTCCAAAAAAGGCTTATCTCCCTGTTTCCAGCGCTTTTCTGACACTTGGGCTGACATGTGATGAAAAAGTCAGAAATCTTAATCAATGCTTCCAAAAAAGGCTTATCTCCCCGTTTCCAGCTGTTTAGTGACATTTGGGATGATGTGTGATGAAAAATTCAAGAATTTAACCATTTCTTCCAAATAAGGCTTATATCCCTGTTTCCAGCGCTTTTCTGACACTTGGGCTGACATGTGATGAAAAAGTCAGAAATCTTAATCAATGCTTCCAAAAAAGGCTTATCTCCCCGTTTCCAGCTGTTTAGTGACATTAGGGATGATGTGTGATGAAAAATTCAAGAATTAAACCATTACTTCCAAAAAAGGCTTATCTCCCTGTTTCCAGCGCTTTTCTGACACTGGAGCTGATATGTGATGAAAAAGTCAGAAATCTTAATCAATGCTTCCAAAAAAGGCTTATCTCCCCGTTTCCAGCTGTTTAGTGACATTTGGGATGATGTGTGATGAAAAATTCAAGAATTTAACCATTTCTTCCAAAAAAAGGCATATCTCCCTGTTTCCAGCGCTTTTCTGACACTTGGGCTGACATGTGATGAAAAAGTCAGAAATCTTAATCAATGCTTCCAAAAAAGGCTTATCTCCCCGTTTCCAGCTGTTTAGTGACATTTGGGATGATGTGTGATGAAAAATTCAAGAATTTAACCATTTCTTCCAAAAAAAGGCAGATCTCCCTGTTTCCAGCGCTTTTCTGACACTGGAGCTGATATGTGATGAAAAAGTCAAAATGTTAACCATTGCTTCCAAAAAAGGCTTATCTCCCTGTTTCCAGCTGTATAGCGACATTTGGGATGATGTGTGATGAAAAATTCAAGAATTTAACCATTTCTTCCAAAAAAGGCTTATCTCCCTGTTTCCAGCGCTTTTCTGACACTTGGGCTGACATGTGATGAAAAAGTCAGAAATCTTAATCAATGCTTCCAAAAAAGGCTTATCTCCCCGTTTCCAGCTGTTTAGTGACATTTGGGATGATGTGTGATGAAAAATTCAAGAATTTAACCATTTCTTCCAAAAAAGGCTTATCTCCCTGTTTCCAGCACTTTTCTGACACTTGAGCTGACATGTGATGAAAAAGTCAAAATGTTAACCATTGCTTCCAAAAAAGGCTTATCTCCCCGTTTCCAGCTGTTTAGTGACATTTGGGATGATGTGTGATGAAAAATTCAAGAATTTAACCTTTTCTTCCAAAAAAAGGCTTATCTCCCCGTTTCCAGCTGTTTAGTGACATTTGGGATGATGTGTGATGAAAAATTCAAGAATTTAACCATTTCTTCCAAATAAGGCTTATCTCCCTGTTTCCAGCGCTTTTCTGACACTTGGGCTGCCATGTGATGAAAAAGTCAGAAATCTTAATCAATGCTTCCAAAAAAGGCTTATCTCCCCGTTTCCAGCGCTTTTCTGACACTTGGGCTGACATGTGATGAAAAAGTCAGAAATCTTAATCAATGCTTCCAAAAAAGGCTTATCTCCCCGTTTCCAGCTGTTTAGTGACATTTGGGATGATGTGTGATGAAAAATTCAAGAATTTAACCATTTCTTCCAAAAAAAGGCATATCTCCCTGTTTCCAGTGCTTTTCTGACACTTGGGCTGACATGTGATGAAAAAGTCAGAAATCTTAATCAATGCTTCCAAAAAAGGCTTATCTCCCCGTTTCCAGCTGTTTAGTGACATTTGGGATGATGTGTGATGAAAAATTCAAGAATTTAACCTTTTCTTCCAAAAAAAGGCAGATCTCCCTGTTTCCAGCGCTTTTCTGACACTGGAGTTGATATGTGATGAAAAAGTCAAAATGTTAACCATTGCTTCCAAAAAAGGCTTATCTCCCCGTTTCCAGCTGTTAAGTGACATTTGGGATGATGTGTGATGAAAAATTCAAGAATTTAACCATTTCTTCCAAAAAAGGCTTATCTCCCTGTTTCCAGCGCTTTTCTGACACTTGGGCTGACATGTGATGAAAAAGTCAGAAATCTTAATCAATGCTTCCAAAAAAGGCTTATCTCCCCGTTTCCAGCTGTTTAGTGACATTTGGGATGATGTGTGATGAAAAATTCAAGAATTTAACCATTTCTTCCAAAAAAAGGCAGATCTCCCTGTTTCCAGCGCTTTTCTGACACTGGAGCTGATATGTGATGAAAAAGTCAAAATGTTAACCATTGCTTCCAAAAAAGGCTTATCTCCCTGTTTCCAGCTGTATAGCGACATTTGGGATGATGTGTGATGAAAAATTCAAGAATTTAACCATTTCTTCCAAAAAAGGCTTATCTCCCTGTTTCCAGCGCTTTTCTGACACTGGAGTTGATATGTGATGAAAAAAACAAAATGTTAACCATTGCTTCCAAAAAAGGCTTATCTCCCCGTTTCCAGCTGTTAAGTGACATTTGGGATGATGTGTGATGAAAAATTCAAGAATTTAACCATTTCTTCCAAAAAAGGCTTATCTCCCTGTTTCCAGCGCTTTTCTGACACTTGGGCTGACATGTGATGAAAAAGTCAGAAATCTTAATCAATGCTTCCAAAAAAGGCTTATCTCCCCGTTTCCAGCTGTTTAGAGACATTTGGGATGATGTGTGATGAAAAATTCAAGAATTTAACCTTTTCTTCCAAAAAAAGGCAGATCTCCCTGTTTCCAGCGCTTTTCTGACACTGGAACTGATATGTGATGAAAAAGTCAAAATGTTAACCATTGCTTCCAAAAAAGGCATATCTCCCCGTTTCCAGCTGTTAAGTGACATTTGGGATGATGTGTGATGAAAAATTCAATAATTTAACCATTTCTTCCAAAAAAGGCTTATCTCCCTGTTTCCATCGCTTTTCTGACACTTGGGCTGACATGTGATGAAAAAGTCAGAAATCTTAATCAATGCTTCCAAAAAAGGCTTATCTCCCCGTTTCCAGCTGTTTAGTGACATTTGGGATGATGTGTGATGAAAAATTCAAGAATTAAACCATTACTTCCAAAAAAGGCTTATCTCCCTGTTTCCAGCGCTTTTCTGACACTTGGGCTGACATGTGATGAAAAAGTCAGAAATCTTAATCAATGCTTCCAAAAAAGGCTTATCTCCCCGTTTCCAGCTGTTTAGTGACATTTGGGATGATGTGTGATGAAAAATTCAAGAATTTAACCATTTCTTCCAAAAAAAGGCATATCTCCCTGTTTCCAGCGCTTTTCTGACACTTGGGCTGACATGTGATGAAAAAGTCAGAAATCTTAATCAATGCTTCCAAAAAAGGCTTATCTCCCCGTTTCCAGCTGTTTAGTGACATTTGGGATGATGTGTGATGAAAAATTCAAGAATTTAACCATTTCTTCCAAAAAAAGGCAGATCTCCCTGTTTCCAGCGCTTTTCTGACACTGGAGCTGATATGTGATGAAAAAGTCAAAATGTTAACCATTGCTTCCAAAAAAGGCTTATCTCCCTGTTTCCAGCTGTATAGTGACATTTGGGATGATGTGTGATGAAAAATTCAAGAATTTAACCATTTCTTCAAAAAAAAGGCATATCTCCCTGTTTCCAGCGCTTTTCTGACACTTGGGCTGACATGTGATGAAAAAGTCAGAAATCTTAATCAATGCTTCCAAAAAAGGCTTATCTCCCCGTTTCCAGCTGTTTAGTGACATTTGGGATGATGTGTGATGAAAAATTCAAGAATTTAACCATTTCTTCCAAAAAAAGGCAGATCTCCCTGTTTCCAGCGCTTTTCTGACACTGGAGCTGATATGTGATGAAAAAGTCAAAATGTTAACCATTGCTTCCAAAAAAGGCTTATCTCCCTGTTTCCAGCTGTATAGCGACATTTGGGATGATGTGTGATGAAAAATTCAAGAATTTAACCATTTCTTCCAAAAAAGGCTTATCTCCCTGTTTCCAGCGCTTTTCTGACACTGGAGTTGATATGTGATGAAAAAGTCAAAATGTTAACCATTGCTTCCAAAAAAGGCTTATCTCCCCGTTTCCAGCTGTTAAGTGACATTTGGGATGATGTGTGATGAAAAATTCAAGAATTTAACCATTTCTTCCAAAAAAGGCTTATCTCCCTGTTTCCAGCGCTTTTCTGACACTTGGGCTGACATGTGATGAAAAAGTCAGAAATCTTAATCAATGCTTCCAAAAAAGGCTTATCTCCCCGTTTCCAGCTGTTTAGAGACATTTGGGATGATGTGTGATGAAAAATTCAAGAATTTAACCTTTTCTTCCAAAAAAAGGCAGATCTCCCTGTTTCCAGCGCTTTTCTGACACTGGAACTGATATGTGATGAAAAAGTCAAAATGTTAACCATTGCTTCCAAAAAAGGCATATCTCCCCGTTTCCAGCTGTTAAGTGACATTTGGGATGATGTGTGATGAAAAATTCAATAATTTAACCATTTCTTCCAAAAAAAGCTTATCTCCCTGTTTCCATCGCTTTTCTGACACTTGGGCTGACATGTGATGAAAAAGTCAGAAATCTTAATCAATGCTTCCAAAAAAGGCTTATCTCCCCGTTTCCAGCTGTTTAGTGACATTTGGGATGATGTGTGATGAAAAATTCAAGAATTAAACCATTACTTCCAAAAAAGGCTTATCTCCCTGTTTCCAGCGCTTTTCTGACACTTGGGCTGACATGTGATGAAAAAGTCAGAAATCTTAATCAATGCTTCCAAAAAAGGCTTATCTCCCCGTTTCCAGCTGTTTAGTGACATTTGGGATGATGTGTGATGAAAAATTCAAGAATTTAACCATTTCTTCCAAAAAAAGGCATATCTCCCTGTTTCCAGCGCTTTTCTGACACTTGGGCTGACATGTGATGAAAAAGTCAGAAATCTTAATCAATGCTTCCAAAAAAGGCTTATCTCCCCGTTTCCAGCTGTTTAGTGACATTTGGGATGATGTGTGATGAAAAATTCAAGAATTTAACCATTTCTTCCAAAAAAAGGCAGATCTCCCTGTTTCCAGCGCTTTTCTGACACTGGAGCTGATATGTGATGAAAAAGTCAAAATGTTAACCATTGCTTCCAAAAAAGGCTTATCTCCCTGTTTCCAGCTGTATAGTGACATTTGGGATGATGTGTGATGAAAAATTCAAGAATTTAACCATTTCTTCCAAAAAAGGCTTATCTCCCTGTTTCCAGCGCTTTTCTGACACTTGGGCTGACATGTGATGAAAAAGTCAGAAATCTTAATCAATGCTTCCAAAAAAGGCTTATCTCCCCGTTTCCAGCTGTTTAGTGACATTTGGGATGATGTGTGATGAAAAATTCAAGAATTTAACCATTTCTTCCAAATAAGGCTTATATCCCTGTTTCCAGCGCTTTTCTGACACTTGGGCTGACATGTGATGAAAAAGTCAGAAATCTTAATCAATGCTTCCAAAAAAGGCTTATCTCCCCGTTTCCAGCTGTTTAGTGACATTTGGGATGATGTGTGATGAAAAATTCAAGAATTTAACCATTTCTTCCAAAAAAAGGCATATCTCCCTGTTTCCAGCGCTTTTCTGACACTTGGGCTGACATGTGATGAAAAAGTCAGAAATCTTAATCAATGCTTCCAAAAAAGGCTTATCTCCCCGTTTCCAGCTGTTTAGTGACATTTGGGATGATGTGTGATGAAAAATTCAAGAATTTAACCATTTCTTCCAAAAAAAGGCAGATCTCCCTGTTTCCAGCGCTTTTCTGACACTGGAGCTGATATGTGATGAAAAAGTCAAAATGTTAACCATTGCTTCCAAAAAAGGCTTATCTCCCTGTTTCCAGCTGTATAGCGACATTTGGGATGATGTGTGATGAAAAATTCAAGAATTTAACCATTTCTTCCAAAAAAGGCTTATCTCCCTGTTTCCAGCGCTTTTCTGACACTTGGGCTGACATGTGATGAAAAAGTCAGAAATCTTAATCAATGCTTCCAAAAAAGGCTTATCTCCCCGTTTCCAGCTGTTTAGTGACATTTGGGATGATGTGTGATGAAAAATTCAAGAATTTAACCATTTCTTCCAAAAAAGGCTTATCTCCCTGTTTCCAGCACTTTTCTGACACTTGAGCTGACATGTGATGAAAAAGTCAAAATGTTAACCATTGCTTCCAAAAAAGGCTTATCTCCCCGTTTCCAGCTGTTTAGTGACATTTGGGATGATGTGTGATGAAAAATTCAAGAATTTAACCTTTTCTTCCAAAAAAAGGCTTATCTCCCCGTTTCCAGCTGTTTAGTGACATTTGGGATGATGTGTGATGAAAAATTCAAGAATTTAACCATTTCTTCCAAATAAGGCTTATCTCCCTGTTTCCAGCGCTTTTCTGACACTTGGGCTGCCATGTGATGAAAAAGTCAGAAATCTTAATCAATGCTTCCAAAAAAGGCTTATCTCCCCGTTTCCAGCGCTTTTCTGACACTTGGGCTGACATGTGATGAAAAAGTCAGAAATCTTAATCAATGCTTCCAAAAAAGGCTTATCTCCCCGTTTCCAGCTGTTTAGTGACATTTGGGATGATGTGTGATGAAAAATTCAAGAATTTAACCATTTCTTCCAAAAAAAGGCATATCTCCCTGTTTCCAGTGCTTTTCTGACACTTGGGCTGACATGTGATGAAAAAGTCAGAAATCTTAATCAATGCTTCCAAAAAAGGCTTATCTCCCCGTTTCCAGCTGTTTAGTGACATTTGGGATGATGTGTGATGAAAAATTCAAGAATTTAACCTTTTCTTCCAAAAAAAGGCAGATCTCCCTGTTTCCAGCGCTTTTCTGACACTGGAGTTGATATGTGATGAAAAAGTCAAAATGTTAACCATTGCTTCCAAAAAAGGCTTATCTCCCCGTTTCCAGCTGTTAAGTGACATTTGGGATGATGTGTGATGAAAAATTCAAGAATTTAACCATTTCTTCCAAAAAAGGCTTATCTCCCTGTTTCCAGCGCTTTTCTGACACTTGGGCTGACATGTGATGAAAAAGTCAGAAATCTTAATCAATGCTTCCAAAAAAGGCTTATCTCCCCGTTTCCAGCTGTTTAGAGACATTTGGGATGATGTGTGATGAAAAATTCAAGAATTTAACCTTTTCTTCCAAAAAAAGGCAGATCTCCCTGTTTCCAGCGCTTTTCTGACACTGGAACTGATATGTGATGAAAAAGTCAAAATGTTAACCATTGCTTCCAAAAAAGGCATATCTCCCCGTTTCCAGCTGTTAAGTGACATTTGGGATGATGTGTGATGAAAAATTCAATAATTTAACCATTTCTTCCAAAAAAGGCTTATCTCCCTGTTTCCATCGCTTTTCTGACACTTGGGCTGACATGTGATCAAAAAGTCAGAAATCTTAATCAATGCTTCCAAAAAAGGCTTATCTCCCCGTTTCCAGCTGTTTAGTGACATTTGGGATGATGTGTGATGAAAAATTCAAGAATTAAACCATTACTTCCAAAAAAGGCTTATCTCCCTGTTTCCAGCGCTTTTCTGACACTTGGGCTGACATGTGATGAAAAAGTCAGAAATCTTAATCAATGCTTCCAAAAAAGGCTTATCTCCCCGTTTCCAGCTGTTTAGTGACATTTGGGATGATGTGTGATGAAAAATTCAAGAATTTAACCATTTCTTCCAAAAAAAGGCATATCTCCCTGTTTCCAGCGCTTTTCTGACACTTGGGCTGACATGTGATGAAAAAGTCAGAAATCTTAATCAATGCTTCCAAAAAAGGCTTATCTCCCCGTTTCCAGCTGTTTAGTGACATTTGGGATGATGTGTGATGAAAAATTCAAGAATTTAACCATTTCTTCCAAAAAAGGCTTATCTCCCTGTTTCCAGCGCTTTTCTGACACTTGGGCTGACATGTGATGAAAAAGTCAGAAATCTTAATCAATGCTTCCAAAAAAGGCTTATCTCCCCGTTTCCAGCTGTTTAGTGACATTTGGGATGATGTGTGATGAAAAATTCAAGAATTAAACCATTACTTCCAAAAAAGGCTTATCTCCCTGTTTCCAGCGCTTTTCTGACACTGGAGCTGATATGTGATGAAAAAGTCAGAAATCTTAATCAATGCTTCCAAAAAAGGCTTATCTCCCCGTTTCCAGCTGTTTAGTGACATTTGGGATGATGTGTGATGAAAAATTCAAGAATTTAACCATTTCTTCCAAAAAAAGGCATATCTCCCTGTTTCCAGCGCTTTTCTGACACTTGGGCTGACATGTGATGAAAAAGTCAGAAATCTTAATCAATGCTTCCAAAAAAGGCTTATCTCCCCGTTTCCAGCTGTTTAGTGACATTTGGGATGATGTGTGATGAAAAATTCAAGAATTTAACCATTTCTTCCAAAAAAAGGCAGATCTCCCTGTTTCCAGCGCTTTTCTGACACTGGAGCTGATATGTGATGAAAAAGTCAAAATGTTAACCATTGCTTCCAAAAAAGGCTTATCTCCCTGTTTCCAGCTGTATAGCGACATTTGGGATGATGTGTGATGAAAAATTCAAGAATTTAACCATTTCTTCCAAAAAAGGCTTATCTCCCTGTTTCCAGCGCTTTTCTGACACTTGGGCTGACATGTGATGAAAAAGTCAGAAATCTTAATCAATGCTTCCAAAAAAGGCTTATCTCCCCGTTTCCAGCTGTTTAGTGACATTTGGGATGATGTGTGATGAAAAATTCAAGAATTTAACCATTTCTTCCAAATAAGGCTTATCTCCCTGTTTCCAGCGCTTTTCTGACACTTGGGCTGACATGTGATGAAAAAGTCAGAAATCTTAATCAATGCTTCCAAAAAAGGCTTATCTCCCCGTTTCCAGCTGTTTAGTGACATTTGGGATGATGTGTGATGAAAAATTCAAGAATTTAACCATTGCTTCCAAAAAAGGCTTATCTCCCCGTTTCCAGCTGTTTAGTGACATTTGGGATGATGTGTGATGAAAAATTCAAGAATTTAACCTTTTCTTCCAAAAAAAGGCTTATCTCCCCGTTTCCAGCTGTTTAGTGACATTTGGGATGATGTGTGATGAAAAATTCAAGAATTTAACCATTTCTTCCAAAAAAGGCTTATCTCCCTGTTTCCAGCACTTTTCTGACACTTGAGCTGACATGTGATGAAAAAGTCAGAAATCTTAATCAATGCTTCCAAAAAAGGCTTATCTCCCCGTTTCCAGCTGTTTAGTGACATTTGGGATGATGTGTGATGAAAAATTCAAGAATTTAACCATTTCTTCCAAAAAAGGCTTATCTCCCTGTTTCCAGCACTTTTCTGACACTGGAGCTGATATGTGATGAAAAAGTCAAAATGTTAACCATTGCTTCCAAAAAAGGCTTATCTCCCCGTTTCCAGCTGTTTAGTGACATTTGGGATGATGTGTGATGAAAAATTCAAGAATTTAACCTTTTCTTCCAAAAAAAGGCTTATCTCCCCGTTTCCAGCTGTTTAGTGACATTTGGGATGATGTGTGATGAAAAATTCAAGAATTTAACCATTTCTTCCAAATAAGGCTTATCTCCCTGTTTCCAGCGCTTTTCTGACACTTGGGCTGCCATGTGATGAAAAAGTCAGAAATCTTAATCAATGCTTCCAAAAAAGGCTTATCTCCCCGTTTCCAGCGCTTTTCTGACACTTGGGCTGACATGTGATGAAAAAGTCAGAAATCTTAATCAATGCTTCCAAAAAAGGCTTATCTCCCCGTTTCCAGCTGTTTAGTGACATTTGGGATGATGTGTGATGAAAAATTCAAGAATTTAACCATTTCTTCCAAAAAAAGGCATATCTCCCTGTTTCCAGTGCTTTTCTGACACTTGGGCTGACATGTGATGAAAAAGTCAGAAATCTTAATCAATGCTTCCAAAAAAGGCTTATCTCCCCGTTTCCAGCTGTTTAGTGACATTTGGGATGATGTGTGATGAAAAATTCAAGAATTTAACCTTTTCTTCCAAAAAAAGGCAGATCTCCCTGTTTCCAGCGCTTTTCTGACACTGGAGTTGATATGTGATGAAAAAGTCAAAATGTTAACCATTGCTTCCAAAAAAGGCTTATCTCCCCGTTTCCAGCTGTTAAGTGACATTTGGGATGATGTGTGATGAAAAATTCAAGAATTTAACCATTTCTTCCAAAAAAGGCTTATCTCCCTGTTTCCAGCGCTTTTCTGACACTTGGGCTGACATGTGATGAAAAAGTCAGAAATCTTAATCAATGCTTCCAAAAAAGGCTTATCTCCCCGTTTCCAGCTGTTTAGAGACATTTGGGATGATGTGTGATGAAAAATTCAAGAATTTAACCTTTTCTTCCAAAAAAGGCAGATCTCCCTGTTTCCAGCGCTTTTCTGACACTGGAACTGATATGTGATGAAAAAGTCAAAATGTTAACCATTGCTTCCAAAAAAGGCATATCTCCCCGTTTCCAGCTGTTAAGTGACATTTGGGATGATGTGTGATGAAAAATTCAATAATTTAACCATTTCTTCCAAAAAAGGCTTATCTCCCTGTTTCCATCGCTTTTCTGACACTTGGGCTGACATGTGATCAAAAAGTCAGAAATCTTAATCAATGCTTCCAAAAAAGGCTTATCTCCCCGTTTTCCAGCTGTTTAGTGACATTTGGGATGATGTGTGATGAAAAATTCAAGAATTAAACCATTACTTCCAAAAAAGGCTTATCTCCCTGTTTCCAGCGCTTTTCTGACACTTGGGCTGACATGTGATGAAAAAGTCAGAAATCTTAATCAATGCTTCCAAAAAAGGCTTATCTCCCCGTTTCCAGCTGTTTAGTGACATTTGGGATGATGTGTGATGAAAAATTCAAGAATTTAACCATTTCTTCCAAAAAAAGGCATATCTCCCTGTTTCCAGCGCTTTTCTGACACTTGGGCTGACATGTGATGAAAAAGTCAGAAATCTTAATCAATGCTTCCAAAAAAGGCTTATCTCCCCGTTTCCAGCTGTTTAGTGACATTTGGGATGATGTGTGATGAAAAATTCAAGAATTTAACCATTTCTTCCAAAAAAGGCTTATCTCCCTGTTTCCAGCGCTTTTCTGACACTTGGGCTGACATGTGATGAAAAAGTCAGAAATCTTAATCAATGCTTCCAAAAAAGGCTTATCTCCCCGTTTCCAGCTGTTTAGTGACATTTGGGATGATGTGTGATGAAAAATTCAAGAATTAAACCATTACTTCCAAAAAAGGCTTATCTCCCTGTTTCCAGCGCTTTTCTGACACTGGAGCTGATATGTGATGAAAAAGTCAGAAATCTTAATCAATGCTTCCAAAAAAGGCTTATCTCCCCGTTTCCAGCTGTTTAGTGACATTTGGGATGATGTGTGATGAAAAATTCAAGAATTTAACCATTTCTTCCAAAAAAAGGCATATCTCCCTGTTTCCAGCGCTTTTCTGACACTTGGGCTGACATGTGATGAAAAAGTCAGAAATCTTAATCAATGCTTCCAAAAAAGGCTTATCTCCCCGTTTCCAGCTGTTTAGTGACATTTGGGATGATGTGTGATGAAAAATTCAAGAATTTAACCATTTCTTCCAAAAAAAGGCAGATCTCCCTGTTTCCAGCGCTTTTCTGACACTGGAGCTGATATGTGATGAAAAAGTCAAAATGTTAACCATTGCTTCCAAAAAAGGCTTATCTCCCTGTTTCCAGCTGTATAGCGACATTTGGGATGATGTGTGATGAAAAATTCAAGAATTTAACCATTTCTTCCAAAAAAGGCTTATCTCCCTGTTTCCAGCGCTTTTCTGACACTTGGGCTGACATGTGATGAAAAAGTCAGAAATCTTAATCAATGCTTCCAAAAAAGGCTTATCTCCCCGTTTCCAGCTGTTTAGTGACATTTGGGATGATGTGTGATGAAAAATTCAAGAATTTAACCATTTCTTCCAAATAAGGCTTATCTCCCTGTTTCCAGCGCTTTTCTGACACTTGGGCTGACATGTGATGAAAAAGTCAGAAATCTTAATCAATGCTTCCAAAAAAGGCTTATCTCCCCGTTTCCAGCTGTTTAGTGACATTTGGGATGATGTGTGATGAAAAATTCAAGAATTTAACCATTGCTTCCAAAAAAGGCTTATCTCCCCGTTTCCAGCTGTTTAGTGACATTTGGGATGATGTGTGATGAAAAATTCAAGAATTTAACCTTTTCTTCCAAAAAAAAGGCTTATCTCCCCGTTTCCAGCTGTTTAGTGACATTTGGGATGATGTGTGATGAAAATTCAAGAATTTAACCATTTCTTCCAAAAAAGGCTTATCTCCCTGTTTCCAGCACTTTTCTGACACTTGAGCTGACATGTGATGAAAAAGTCAGAAATCTTAATCAATGCTTCCAAAAAAGGCTTATCTCCCCGTTTCCAGCTGTTTAGTGACATTTGGGATGATGTGTGATGAAAAATTCAAGAATTTAACCATTTCTTCCAAAAAAGGCTTATCTCCCTGTTTCCAGCGCTTTTCTGACACTGGAGCTGATATGTGATGAAAAAGTCAAAATGTTAACCATTGCTTCCAAAAAAGGCTTATCTCCCCGTTTCCAGCTGTTTAGTGACATTTGGGATGATGTGTGATGAAAAATTCAAGAATTTAACCTTTTCTTCCAAAAAAAGGCTTATCTCCCCGTTTCCAGCTGTTTAGTGACATTTGGGATGATGTGTGATGAAAAATTCAAGAATTTAACCATTTCTTCCAAATAAGGCTTATCTCCCTGTTTCCAGAGCTTTTCTGACACTTGGGCTGCCATGTGATGAAAAAGTCAGAAATCTTAATCAATGCTTCCAAAAAAGGCTTATCTCCCCGTTTCCAGCGCTTTTCTGACACTTGGGCTGACATGTGATGAAAAAGTCAGAAATCTTAATCAATGCTTCCAAAAAAGGCTTATCTCCCCGTTTCCAGCTGTTTAGTGACATTTGGGATGATGTGTGATGAAAAATTCAAGAATTTAACCATTTCTTCCAAAAAAAGGCATATCTCCCTGTTTCCAGTGCTTTTCTGACACTTGGGCTGACATGTGATGAAAAAGTCAGAAATCTTAATCAATGCTTCCAAAAAAGGCTTATCTCCCCGTTTCCAGCTGTTTAGTGACATTTGGGATGATGTGTGATGAAAAATTCAAGAATTTAACCTTTTCTTCCAAAAAAAGGCAGATCTCCCTGTTTCCAGCGCTTTTCTGACACTGGAGTTGATATGTGATGAAAAAGTCAAAATGTTAACCATTGCTTCCAAAAAAGGCTTATCTCCCCGTTTCCAGCTGTTAAGTGACATTTGGGATGATGTGTGATGAAAAATTCAAGAATTTAACCATTTCTTCCAAAAAAGGCTTATCTCCCTGTTTCCAGCGCTTTTCTGACACTTGGGCTGACATGTGATGAAAAAGTCAGAAATCTTAATCAATGCTTCCAAAAAAGGCTTATCTCCCCGTTTCCAGCTGTTTAGAGACATTTGGGATGATGTGTGATGAAAAATTCAAGAATTTAACCTTTTCTTCCAAAAAAAGGCAGATCTCCCTGTTTCCAGCGCTTTTCTGACACTGGAACTGATATGTGATGAAAAAGTCAAAATGTTAACCATTGCTTCCAAAAAAGGCATATCTCCCCGTTTCCAGCTGTTAAGTGACATTTGGGATGATGTGTGATGAAAAATTCAATAATTTAACCATTTCTTCCAAAAAAGGCTTATCTCCCTGTTTCCATCGCTTTTCTGACACTTGGGCTGACATGTGATCAAAAAGTCAGAAATCTTAATCAATGCTTCCAAAAAAGGCTTATCTCCCCGTTTCCAGCTGTTTAGTGACATTTGGGATGATGTGTGATGAAAAATTCAAGAATTAAACCATTACTTCCAAAAAAGGCTTATCTCCCTGTTTCCAGCGCTTTTCTGACACTTGGGCTGACATGTGATGAAAAAGTCAGAAATCTTAATCAATGCTTCCAAAAAAGGCTTATCTCCCCGTTTCCAGCTGTTTAGTGACATTTGGGATGATGTGTGATGAAAAATTCAAGAATTTAACCATTTCTTCCAAAAAAAGGCATATCTCCCTGTTTCCAGCGCTTTTCTGACACTTGGGCTGACATGTGATGAAAAAGTCAGAAATCTTAATCAATGCTTCCAAAAAAGGCTTATCTCCCCGTTTCCAGCTGTTTAGTGACATTTGGGATGATGTGTGATGAAAAATTCAAGAATTTAACCATTTCTTCCAAAAAAAGGCAGATCTCCCTGTTTCCAGCGCTTTTCTGACACTGGAGCTGATATGTGATAAAAAGTCAAAATGTTAACCATTGCTTCCAAAAAAGGCTTATCTCCCTGTTTCCAGCTGTATAGTGACATTTGGGATGATGTGTGATGAAAAATTCAAGAATTTAACCATTTCTTCCAAAAAAGGCTTATCTCCCTGTTTCCAGCGCTTTTCTGACACTTGGGCTGACATGTGATGAAAAAGTCAGAAATCTTAATCAATGCTTCCAAAAAAGGCTTATCTCCCCGTTTCCAGCTGTTTAGTGACATTTGGGATGATGTGTGATGAAAAATTCAAGAATTTAACCATTTCTTCCAAATAAGGCTTATCTCCCTGTTTCCAGCGCTTTTCTGACACTTGGGCTGACATGTGATGAAAAAGTCAGAAATCTTAATCAATGCTTCCAAAAAAGGCTTATCTCCCCGTTTCCAGCTGTTTAGTGACATTTGGGATGATGTGTGATGAAAAATTCAAGAATTAAACCATTACTTCCAAAAAAGGCTTATCTCCCTGTTTCCAGAGCTTTTCTGACACTGGAGCTGATATGTGATGAAAAAGTCAGAAATCTTAATCAATGCTTCCAAAAAGGCTTATCTCCCCGTTTCCAGCTGTTTAGTGACATTTGGGATGATGTGTGATGAAAAATTCAAGAATTTAACCATTTCTTCCAAAAAAAGGCATACCTCCCTGTTTCCAGCGCTTTTCTGACACTTGGGCTGACATGTGATGAAAAAGTCAGAAATCTTAATCAATGCTTCCAAAAAAGGCTTATCTCCCCGTTTCCAGCTGTTTAGTGACATTTGGGATGATGTGTGATGAAAAATTCAAGAATTTAACCATTTCTTCCAAAAAAAGGCAGATCTCCCTGTTTCCAGCGCTTTTCTGACACTGGAGCTGATATGTGATGAAAAAGTCAAAATGTTAACCATTGCTTCCAAAAAAGGCTTATCTCCCTGTTTCCAGCTGTATAGTGACATTTGGGATGATGTGTGATGAAAAATTCAAGAATTTAACCATTTCTTCCAAAAAAGGCTTATCTCCCTGTTTCCAGCGCTTTTCTGACACTTGGGCTGACATGTGATGAAAAAGTCAGAAATCTTAATCAATGCTTCCAAAAAAGGCTTATCTCCCCGTTTCCAGCTGTTTAGTGACATTTGGGATGATGTGTGATGAAAAATTCAAGAATTTAACCATTTCTTCCAAATAAGGCTTATCTCCCTGTTTCCAGCGCTTTTCTGACACTTGGGCTGACAGTGATGAAAAAGTCAGAAATTTTAATCAATGCTTCCAAAAAAGGCTTATCTCCCCGTTTCCAGCTGTTTAGTGACATTTGGGATAATGTGTGATGAAAAATTCAAGAATTTAACCATTTCTTCCAAAAAAGGCTTATCTCCCTGTTTCCAGCGCTTTTCTGACACTGGAGCTGATATGTGATGAAAAAGTCAAAGTGTTAACCATTGCTTCCAAAAAAGGCTTATCTCCCCGTTTCCAGCTATTTAGTGACATTTGGGATGATGTGTGATGAAAAATTCAAGAATTTAACCTTTTCTTCCAAAAAAAAGGCAGATCTCCCTGTTTCCAGCGCTTTTCTGACACTGGAACTGATATGTGATGAAAAAGTCAAAATGTTAACCATTGCTTCCAAAAAAGGCTTATCTCCCCGTTTCCAGCTGTTTAGTGACATTTGGGATGATGTGTGATGAAAAATTCAAGAATTTAACCATTTCTTCCAAAAAAGGCTTATCTCCCTGTTTCCAGCGCTTTTCTGACACTTGGGCTGACATGTGATGAAAAAGTCAGAAATCTTAATCAATGCTTCCAAAAAAGGCTTATCTCCCCGTTTCCAGCTGTTTAGTGACATTTGGGATGATGTGTGATGAAAAATTCAAGAATTTAACCATTTCTTCCAAAAAAAGGCATATCTCCCTGTTTCCACAGCTTTTCTGACACTGGAGCTGATATGTGATGAAAAAGTCAAAATGTTAACCATTGCTTCCAAAAAAGGCTAATCTCCCCGTTTCCAGCTGTTTAGTGACATTTGGGATGATGTGTGATGAAAAATTCAAGAATTTAACCATTTCTTCCAAAAAAGGCTTATCTCCCTGTTTCCAGCGCTTTTCTGACACTTGGGCTGACATGTGATGAAAAAGTCAGAAATCTTAATCAATGCTTCCAAAAAAGGCTTATCTCCCCGTTTCCAGCTGTTTAGTGACATTTGGGATGATGTGTGATGAAAAATTCAAGAATTTAACCTTTTCTTCCAAAAAAAGGCAGATCTCCATGTTTCCAGCGCTTTTCTGACACTGGAGCTGATATGTGATGAAAAAGTCAAAATGTTAACCATTGCTTCCAAAAAAGGCTTATCTCCCTGTTTCCAGCTGTATAGTGACATTTGGGATGATGTGTGATGAAAAATTCAAGAATTTAACCATTTCTTCCAAAAAAGGCTTATCTCCCTGTTTCCAGCGCTTTTCTGACACTTGGGCTGACATGTGATGAAAAAGTCAGAAATCTTAATCAATGCTTCCAAAAAAGGCTTATCTCCCCGTTTCCAACTGTTTAGTGACATTTGGGATGATGTGTGATGAAAAATTCAAGAATTTAACCATTTCTTCCAAAACAGGCTTATCTCCCTGTTTCCAGCGCTTTTCTGACACTTGGGCTGACATGTGATGAAAAAGTCAGAAATCTTAATCAATGCTTCCAAAAAAGGCTTATCTCCCCGTTTCCAGCTGTTTAGTGACATTTGGGATGATGTGTGATGAAAAATTCAAGAATTTAACCATTTCTTCCAAAAAAAGGCATATCTCCCTGTTTCCAGTGCTTTTCTGACACTTGGGCTGACATGTGATGAAAAAGTCAGAAATCTTAATCAATGCTTCCAAAAAAGGCTTATCTCCCCGTTTCCAGCTGTTTAGTGACATTTGGGATGATGTGTGATGAAAAATTCAAGAATTTAACCTTTTCTTCCAAAAAAAGGCAGATCTCCCTGTTTCCAGCGCTTTTCTGACACTGGAGTTGATATGTGATGAAAAAGTCAAAATGTTAACCATTGCTTCCAAAAAAGGCTTATCTCCCCGTTTCCAGCTGTTAAGTGACATTTGGGATGATGTGTGATGAAAAATTCAAGAATTTAACCATTTCTTCCAAAAAAGGCTTATCTCCCTGTTTCCAGCGCTTTTCTGACACTTGGGCTGACATGTGATGAAAAAGTCAGAAATCTTAATCAATGCTTCCAAAAAAGGCTTATCTCCCCGTTTCCAGCTGTTTAGAGACATTTGAGATGATGTGTGATGAAAAATTCAAGAATTTAACCTTTTCTTCCAAAAAAAGGCAGATCTCCCTGTTTCCAGCGCTTTTCTGACACTGGAACTGATATGTGATGAAAAAGTCAGAAATCTTAATCAATGCTTCCAAAAAAGGCTTATCTCCCCGTTTCCAGCTGTTTAGTGACATTTGGGATGATGTGTGATGAAAAATTCAAGAATTTAACCTTTTCTTCCAAAAAAAGGCAGATCTCCCTGTTTCCAGCGCTTTTCTGACACTGGAGTTGATATGTGATGAAAAAGTCAAAATGTTAACCATTGCTTCCAAAAAAGGCTTATCTCCCCGTTTCCAGCTGTTAAGTGACATTTGGGATGATGTGTGATGAAAAATTCAAGAATTTAACCATTTCTTCCAAAAAAGGCTTATCTCCCTGTTTCCAGCGCTTTTCTGACACTTGGGCTGACATGTGATGAAAAAGTCAGAAATCTTAATCAATGCTTCCAAAAAAGGCTTATCTCCCCGTTTCCAGCTGTTTAGAGACATTTGAGATGATGTGTGATGAAAAATTCAAGAATTTAACCTTTTCTTCCAAAAAAAGGCAGATCTCCCTGTTTCCAGCGCTTTTCTGACACTTGGGCTGACATGTGATGAAAAAGTCAGAAATCTTAATCAATGCTTCCAAAAAAGGCTTATCTCCCCGTTTCCAGCTGTTTAGTGACATTTGGGATGATGTGTGATGAAAAATTCAAGAATTTAACCATTTCTTCCAAAAAAAGGCATATCTCCCTATTTCCAGCGCTTTTCTGACACTTGGGCTGACATGTGATGAAAAAGTCAGAAATCTTAATCAATGCTTCCAAAAAAGGCTTATCTCCCCGTTTCCAGCTGTTTAGTGACATTTGGGATGATGTGTGATGAAAAATTCAAGAACTTAACCTTTTCTTCCAAAAAAAGGCAGATCTCCCTGTTTCCAGCGCTTTTCTGACACTGGAGCTGATATGTGATGAAAAAGTCAAAATGTTAACCATTGCTTCCAAAAAAGGCTTATCTCCCTGTTTCCAGCTGTATAGTGACATTTGGGATGATGTGTGATGAAAAATTCAAGAATTTAACCATTTCTTCCAAAAAAGGCTTATCTCCCTGTTTCCAGCGCTTTTCTGACACTTGGGCTGACATGTGATGAAAAAGTCAGAAATCTTAATCAATGCTTCCAAAAAAGGCTTATCTCCCCGTTTCCAGCTGTTTAGTGACATTTGGGATGATGTGTGATGAAAAATTCAAGAATTTAACCATTTCTTCCAAAAAAGGCTTATCTCCCTGTTTCCAGCGCTTTTCTGACACTTGGGCTGACATGTGATGAAAAAGTCAGAAATCTTAATCAATGCTTCCAAAAAAGGCTTATCTCCCCGTTTCCAGCTGTTTAGTGACATTTGGGATGATGTGTGATGAAAAATTCAAGAATTTAACCTTTTCTTCCAAAAAAAGGCAGATCTCCCTGTTTCCAGCGCTTTTCTGACACTGGAGCTGATATGTGATGAAAAAGTCAAAATGTTAACCATTGCTTCCAAAAAAGGCTTATCTCCCTGTTTCCAGCTGTATAGTGACATTTGGGATGATGTGTGATGAAAAATTCAAGAATTTAACCATTTCTTCCAAAAAAGGCTTATCTCCCTGTTTCCAGCGCTTTTCTGACACTTGGGCTGACATGTGATGAAAAAGTCAGAAATCTTAATCAATGCTTCCAAAAAAGGCTTATCTCCCCGTTTCCAGCTGTTTAGTGACATTTGGGATGATGTGTGATGAAAAATTCAAGAATTTAACCATTTCTTCCAAAAAAGGCTTATCTCCCTGTTTCCAGCGCTTTTCTGACACTTGGGCTGACATGTGATGAAAAAGTCAGAAATCTTAATCAATGCTTCCAAAAAAGGCTTATCTCCCCGTTTCCAGCTGTTTAGTGACATTTGGGATGATGTGTGATGAAAAATTCAAGAATTTAACCATTTCTTCCAAAAAAAGGCATATCTCCCTGTTTCCAGTGCTTTTCTGACACTTGGGCTGACATGTGATGAAAAAGTCAGAAATCTTAATCAATGCTTCCAAAAAAGGCTTATCTCCCCGTTTCCAGCTGTTTAGTGACATTTGGGATGATGTGTGATGAAAAATTCAAGAATTTAACCATTTCTTCCAAAAAAAGGCATATCTCCCTGTTTCCACCGCTTTTCTGACACTGGAGCTGATATGTGATGAAAAAGTCAAAATGTTAACCATTGCTTCCAAAAAAGGCTTATCTCCCCGTTTCCAGCTGTTTAGTGACATTTGGGATGATGTGTGATGAAAAATTCAAGAATTTAACCATTTCTTCCAAAAAAAGGCTTATCTCCCCGTTTCCAGCTGTTTAGTGACATTTGGGATGATGTGTGATGAAAAATTCAAGAATTTAACCATTTCTTCCAAAAAAGGCTTATCTCCCTGTTTCCAGCGCTTTTCTGACACTTGAGCTGACATGTGATGAAAAAGTCAGAAATCTTAATCAATGCTTCCAAAAAAGGCTTATCTCCCCGTTTCCAGCTGTTTAGTGACATTTGGGATGATGTGTGATGAAAAATTCAAGAATTTAACCATTTCTTCCAAATAAGGCTTATCTCCCTGTTTCCAGCGCTTTTCTGACACTTGGGCTGACATGTGATGAAAAAGTCAGAAATCTTAATCAATGCTTCCAAAAAAGGCTTATCTCCCCGTTTCCAGCTGTTTAGTGACATTTGGGATGATGTGTGATGAAAAATTCAAGAATTTAACCATTTCTTCCAAAAAAAGGCATATCTCCCTGTTTCCACCGCTTTTCTGACACTGGAGCTGATATGTGATGAAAAAGTCAAAGTGTTAACCATTGCTTCCAAAAAAGGCTTATCTCCCCGTTTCCAGCTATTTAGTGACATTTGGGATGATGTGTGATGAAAAATTCAAGAATTTAACCCTTTTCTTCCAAAAAAAAGGCAGATCTCCCTTTTCCAGCGCTTTTCTGACACTGGAACTGATATGTGATGAAAAAGTCAAAATGTTAACCATTGCTTCCAAAAAAGGCTTATTTCCCCGTTTCCAGCTGTTTAGTGACATTTGGGATGATGTGTGATGAAAAATTCAAGAATTTAACCATTTCTTCCAAAAAAGGCTTATCTCCCTGTTTCCAGCGCTTTTCTGACACTTGGGCTGACATGTGATGAAAAAGTCAGAAATCTTAATCAATGCTTCCAAAAAAGGCTTATCTCCCCGTTTCCAGCTGTTTAGTGACATTTGGGATGATGTGTGATGAAAAATTCAAGAATTTAACCATTTCTTCCAAAAAAAGGCATATCTCCCTGTTTCCACCCCTTTTCTGACACTGGAGCTGATATGTGATGAAAAAGTCAAAATGTTAACCATTGCTTCCAAAAAAGGCTTATCTCCATGTTTCCAGCTGTTTAGTGACATTTGGGATGATGTGTGATGAAAAATTCAAGAATTTAACCATTTCTTCCAAAAAAGGCTTATCTCCCTGTTTCCAGCGCTTTTCTGACACTTGAGCTGACATGTGATGAAAAAGTCAGAAATCTTAATCAATGCTTCCAAAAAAGGCTTATCTCCCCGTTTCCAGCTGTTTAGTGACATTTGGGATGATGTGTGATGAAAAATTCAAGAATTTAACCATTTCTTCCAAATAAGGCTTATCTCCCTGTTTTCAGCGCTTTTCTGACACTTGGGCTGATATGTGATGAAAAAGTTAGAAATCTTAATCATTGCTTCCAAAAAAGGCTAATCTCCCCGTTTCCAGCTGTTTAGTGACATTTGGGATGATGTGTGATGAAAAATTCAAGAATTTAGCCATTTCTTCCAAAAAAGGCTTATCTCCCTGTTTCCAGCGCTTTTCTGACACTTGGGCTGATATGTGATGAAAAAGTCAGAAATCTTAATCATTGCTTCCAAAAAAGGCTTATCTCCCCGTTTGCAGCTGTTTAGTGACATTTGGGATGATGTGTGATGAAAAATTCAAGAATTTAACCATTTCTTCCAAAAAAAGGCATATCTCCCTGTTTCCACCGCTTTTCTGACACTGGAGCTGATATGTAATGAAAAAGTCAAAATGTTAACCATTGCTTCCAAAAAAGGCTTATCTCCCCGTTTCCAGCTGTTTAGTGACATTTGGGATGATGTGTGATGAAAAATTCAAGAATTTAACCTTTTCTTCCAAAAAAAGGCTTATCTCCCCGTTTCCAGCTGTTTAGTGACATTTGGGATGATGTGTGATGAAAAATTCAAGAATTTAACCATTTCTTCCAAAAAAGGCTTATCTCCCTGTTTCCAGCGCTTTTCTGACACTTGAGCTGACATGTGATGAAAAAGTCAGAAATCTTAATCAATGCTTCCAAAAAAGGCTTATCTCCCCGTTTCCAGGTGTTTAGTGACATTTGGGATGATGTGTGATGAAAAATTCAAGAATTTAGCCATTTCTTCCAAAAAAGGCTTATCTCCCTGTTTCCAGCGCTTTTCTGACACTTGGGCTGATATGTGATGAAAAAGTCAGAAATCTTAATCATTGCTTCCAAAAAAGGCTTATCTCCCCGTTTGCAGCTGTTTAGTGACATTTGGGATGATGTGTGATGAAAAATTCAAGAATTTAACCATTTCTTCCAAATAAGGCTTATCTCCCTGTTTTCAGCGCTTTTCTGACACTTGGGCTGATATGTGATGAAAAAGTTAGAAATCTTAATCATTGCATCCAAAAAAGGCTAATCTCCCCGTTTCCAGCTGTTTAGTGACATTTGGGATGATGTGTGATGAAAAATTCAAGAATTTAGCCATTTCTTCCAAAAAAGGCTTATCTCCCTGTTTCCAGCGCTTTTCTGACACTTGGGCTGATATGTGATGAAAAAGTCAGAAATCTTAATCATTGCTTCCAAAAAAGGGTTATCTCCCCGTTTGCAGCTGTTTAGTGACATTTGGGATGATGTGTGATGAAAAATTCAAGAATTTAACCATTTCTTCCAAATAAGGCTTATCTCCCTGTTTTCAGCGCTTTTCTGACACTTGGGCTGATATGTGATGAAAAAGTTAGAAATCTTAATCATTGCATCCAAAAAAGGCTAATCTTCCCGTTTCCAGCTGTTTAGTGACATTTGGGATGATGTGTGATGAAAAATTCAAGAATTTAACCATTTCTTCCAAAAAAGGCTTATCTCCCTGTTTCCAGCGCTTTTCTGACACTTGGGCTGATATGTGATGAAAAAGTCAGAAATCTTAATCATTGCTTCCAAAAAAGGCTTATCTCCCCGTTTGCAGCTGTTTAGTGACATTTGGGATGATGTGTGATGAAAAATTCAAGAATTTAACCATTTCTTCCAAAAAAAGGCATATCTCCCTGTTTCCAGCGCTTTTCTGACACTGGAGCTGATATGTGATGAAAAAGTCAAAAAGTTAACCATTGCTTCCAAAAAAGGCTTATCTCCCCGTTTCCAGCTGTTTAGTGACATTTGGGATGATGTGTGATGAAAAATTCTAGAATTTAACCATTTCTTCCAAAAAAGGCTTATCTCCCTGTTTCCAGCGCTTTTCTGACACTTGAGCTGACATGTGATGAAAAAGTCAGAAATCTTAATCAATGCTTCCAAAAAAGGCTTATCTCCCCGTTTCCAGCTGTTTAGTGACATTTGGGATGATGTGTGATGAAAAATTCAAGAATTTAACCATTTCTTCCAAAAAAGGCTAATCTCCCTGTTTCCAGCGCTTTTCTGACACTTGGGCTGACATGTGATGAAAAAGTCAGAAATCTTAATCAATGCTTCCAAAAAAGGCTTATCTCCCCGTTTCCAGCTGTTTAGTGACATTTGGGATGATGTGTGATGAAAAATTCAAGAATTTAACCATTTCTTCCAAAAAAAGGCATATCTCCCTGTTTCCACCGCTTTTCTGACACTGGAGCTGATATGTGATGAAAAAGTCAAAATGTTAACCATTGCTTCCAAAAAAGGCTTATCTCCCCGTTTGCAGCTGTTTAGTGACATTTGGGATGATGTGTGATGAAAAATTCAAGAATTTAACCATTTCTTCCAAAAAAGGCTTATCTCCCTGTTTCCAGCGCTTTTCTGACACTTGGGCTGACATGTGATGAAAAAGTCAGAAATCTTAATCAATGCTTCCAAAAAAGGCTTATCTCCCCGTTTCCAGCTGTTTAGTGACATTTGGGATGATGTGTGATGAAAAATTCAAGAATTTAACCATTTCTTCCAAAAAAAGGCATATCTCCCTGTTTCCACCCCTTTTCTGACACTGGAGCTGATATGTGATGAAAAAGTCAAAATGTTAACCATTGCTTCCAAAAAAGGCTTATCTCCATGTTTCCAGCTGTTTAGTGACATTTGGGATGATGTGTGATGAAAAATTCAAGAATTTAACCATTTCTTCCAAAAAAGGCTTATCTCCCTGTTTCCAGCGCTTTTCTGACACTTGAGCTGACATGTGATGAAAAAGTCAGAAATCTTAATCAATGCTTCCAAAAAAGGCTTATCTCCCCGTTTCCAGCTGTTTAGTGACATTTGGGATGATGTGTGATGAAAAATTCAAGAATTTAACCATTTCTTCCAATTAAGGCTTATCTCCCTGTTTTCAGCGCTTTTCTGACACTTGGGCTGATATGTGATGAAAAAGTTAGAAATCTTAATCATTGCTTCCAAAAAAGGCTAATCTCCCCGTTTCCAGCTGTTTAGTGACATTTGGGATGATGTGTGATGAAAAATTCAAGAATTTAGCCATTTCTTCCAAAAAAGGCTTATCTCCCTGTTTCCAGCGCTTTTCTGACACTTGGGCTGATATGTGATGAAAAAGTCAGAAATCTTAATCATTGCTTCCAAAAAAGGCTTATCTCCCCGTTTGCAGCTGTTTAGTGACATTTGGGATGATGTGTGATGAAAAATTCAAGAATTTAACCATTTCTTCCAAAAAAAGGCATATCTCCCTGTTTCCACCGCTTTTCTGACACTGGAGCTGACATGTGATGAAAAAGTCAGAAATCTTAATCAATGCTTCCAAAAAAGGCTTATCTCCCCGTTTCCAGCTGTTTAGTGACATTTGGGATGATGTGTGATGAAAAATTCAAGAATTTAACCATTTCTTCAAAATAAGGCTTATCTCCCTGTTTTCAGCGCTTTTCTGACACTTGGGCTGATATGTGATGAAAAAGTTAGAAATCTTAATCATTGCTTCCAAAAAAGGCTAATCTCCCCGTTTCCAGCTGTTTAGTGACATTTGGGATGATGTGTGATGAAAAATTCAAGAATTTAGCCATTTCTTCCAAAAAAGGCTTATCTCCCTGTTTCCAGCGCTTTTCTGACACTTGGGCTGATATGTGATGAAAAAGTCAGAAATCTTAATCATTGCTTCCAAAAAAGGCTTATCTCCCCGTTTGCAGCTGTTTAGTGACATTTGGGATGATGTGTGATGAAAAATTCAAGAATTTAACCATTTCTTCCAAATAAGGCTTATCGCCCTGTTTTCAGCGCTTTTCTGACATTTGGGCTGATATGTGATGAAAAAGTTAGAAATCTTAATCATTGCTTCCAAAAAAGGCTAATCTCCCCGTTTCCAGCTGTTTAGTGACATTTGGGATGATGTGTGATGAAAAATTCAAGAATTTAACCATTTCTTCCAAATAAGGCTTATCTCCCTGTTTTCAGCGCTTTTCTGACACTTGGGCTGATATGTGATGAAAAAGTTAGAAATCTTAATCATTGCATCCAAAAAAGGCTAATCTCCCCGTTTCCAGCTGTTTAGTGACATTTGGGATGATGTGTGATGAAAAATTCAAGAATTTAGCCATTTCTTCCAAAAAAGGCTTATCTCCCTGTTTCCAGCGCTTTTCTGACACTTGGGCTGATATGTGATGAAAAAGTCAGAAATCTTAATCATTGCTTCCAAAAAAGGCTTATCTCCCCGTTTGCAGCTGTTTAGTGACATTTGGGATGATGTGTGATGAAAAATTCAAGAATTTAACCATTTCTTCCAAATAAGGCTTATCTCCCTGTTTTCAGCTCTTTTCTGACACTTGGGCTGATATGTGATGAAAAAGTTAGAAATCTTAATCATTGCATCCAAAAAAGGCTAATCTCCCCGTTTCCAGCTGTTTAGTGACATTTGGGATGATGTGTGATGAAAAATTCAAGAATTTAACCATTTCTTCCAAAAAAGGCTTATCTCCCTGTTTCCAGCGCTTTTCTGACACTTGGGCTGATATGTGATGAAAAAGTCAGAAATCTTAATCATTGCTTCCAAAAAAGGCTTATCTCCCCGTTTGCAGCTGTTTAGTGACATTTGGGATGATGTGTGATGAAAAATTCTAGAATTTAACCATTTCTTCCAAAAAAGGCTTATCTCCCTGTTTCCAGCGCTTTTCTGACACTTGAGCTGACATGTGATGAAAAAGTCAGAAATCTTAATCAATGCTTCCAAAAAAGGCTTATCTCCCCGTTTCCAGCTGTTTAGTGACATTTGGGATGATGTGTGATGAAAAATTCAAGAATTTAACCATTTCTTCCAAAAAAGGCTAATCTCCCTGTTTCCAGCGCTTTTCTGACACTTGGGCTGACATGTGATGAAAAAGTCAGAAATCTTAATCAATGCTTCCAAAAAAGGCTTATCTCCCCGTTTCCAGCTGTTTAGTGACATTTGGGATGATGTGTGATGAAAAATTCAAGAATTTAACCATTTCTTCCAAAAAAAGGCATATCTCCCTGTTTCCACCGCTTTTCTGACACTGGAGCTGATATGTGATGAAAAAGTCAAAATGTTAACCATTGCTTCCAAAAAAGGCTTATCTCCCCGTTTGCAGCTGTTTAGTGACATTTGGGATGATGTGTGATGAAAAATTCAAGAATTTAACCATTTCTTCCAAAAAAAGGCATATCTCCCTGTTTCCAGCGCTTTTCTGACACTTGAGCTGACATGTGATGAAAAAGTCAGAAATCTTAATCAATGCTTCCAAAAAAGGCTTATCTCCCCGTTTCCAGCTGTTTAGTGACATTTGGGATGATGTGTGATGAAAAATTCAAGAATTTAACCATTTCTTCCAAATAAGGCTTATCTCCCTGTTTTCAGCGCTTTTCTGACACTTGGGCTGATATGTGATGAAAAAGTTAGAAATCTTAATCATTGCTTCCAAAAAAGGCTAATCTCCCCGTTTCCAGCTGTTTAGTGACATTTGGGATGATGTGTGATGAAAAATTCAAGAATTTAGCCATTTCTTCCAAAAAAGGCTTATCTCCCTGTTTCCAGCGCTTTTCTGACACTTGGGCTGATATGTGATGAAAAAGTCAGAAATCTTAATCATTGCTTCCAAAAAAGGCTTATCTCCCCGTTTGCAGCTGTTTAGTGACATTTGGGATGATGTGTGATGAAAAATTCAAGAATTTAACCATTTCTTCCAAAAAAGGCTTATCTCCCTGTTTCCAGCGCTTTTCTGACACTTGGGCTGACATGTGATGAAAAAGTCAGAAATCTTAATCAATGCTTCCAAAAAAGGCTTATCTCCCCGTTTCCAGCTGTTTAGTGACATTTGGGATGATGTGTGATGAAAAATTCAAGAATTTAACCATTTCTTCCAAAAAAAGGCATATCTCCCTGTTTCCACCGCTTTTCTGACACTGGAGCTGATATGTGATGAAAAAGTCAAAATGTTAACCATTGCTTCCAAAAAAGGCTTATCTCCCCGTTTCCAGCTGTTTAGTGACATTTGGGATGATGTGTGATGAAAAATTCAAGAATTTAACCATTTCTTCCAAAAAAGGCTTATCTCCCTGTTTCCAGCGCTTTTCTGACACTTGAGCTGACATGTGATGAAAAAGTCAGAAATCTTAATCAATGCTTCCAAAAAAGGCTTATCTCCCCGTTTCCAGCTGTTTAGTGACATTTGGGATGATGTGTGATGAAAAATTCAAGAATTTAACCATTTCTTCAAAATAAGGCTTATCTCCCTGTTTTCAGCGCTTTTCTGACACTTGGGCTGATATGTGATGAAAAAGTTAGAAATCTTAATCATTGCTTCCAAAAAAGGCTAATCTCCCCGTTTCCAGCTGTTTAGTGACATTTGGGATGATGTGTGATGAAAAATTCAAGAATTTAGCCATTTCTTCCAAAAAAGGCTTATCTCCCTGTTTCCAGCGCTTTTCTGACACTTGGGCTGATATGTGATGAAAAAGTCAGAAATCTTAATCATTGCTTCCAAAAAAGGCTTATCTCTCCGTTTGCAGCTGTTTAGTGACATTTGGGATGATGTGTGATGAAAAATTCAAGAATTTAACCATTTCTTCCAAATAAGGCTTATCGCCCTGTTTTCAGCGCTTTTCTGACATTTGGGCTGATATGTGATGAAAAAGTTAGAAATCTTAATCATTGCTTCCAAAAAAGGCTAATCTCCCCGTTTCCAGCTGTTTAGTGACATTTGGGATGATGTGTGATGAAAAATTCAAGAATTTAGCCATTTCTTCCAAAAAAGGCTTATCTCCCTGTTTCCAGCGCTTTTCTGACACTTGGGCTGATATGTGATGAAAAAGTCAGAAATCTTAATCATTGCTTCCAAAAAAGGCTTATCTCCCCGTTTGCAGCTGTTTAGTGACATTTGGGATGATGTGTGATGAAAAATTCAAGAATTTAACCATTTCTTCCAAAAAAAGGCATATCTCCCTGTTTCCAGCGCTTTTCTGACACTGGAGCTGATATGTGATGAAAAAGTCAAAATGTTAACCATTGCTTCCATAAAAGGCTTATCTCCCCGTTTCCAGCTGTTTATTGACATTTGGGATGATGTGTGATGAAAAATTCAAGAATTTAACCATTTCTTCCAAAAAAAGGCTTATCTCTCTGTTTCCAGCGCTTTTCTGACACTGGAACTGATATGTGATGAAAAAGTCAAATTGTTAACCATTGCTTCCAAAAAAGGCTTATCTCCCCGTTTCCAGCTGTTTAGTTACATTTGGGATGATGTGTGATGAAAAATTCAAGAATTTAACCATTTCTTCCAAAAAAGGCTTATCTCCCTGTTTCCAGCGCTTTTCTGACACTTGAGCTGACATGTGATGAAAAAGTCAGAAATCTTAATCAATGCTTCCAAAAAAGGCTTATCTCCCCGTTTCCAGCTGTTTAGTGACATTTGGGATGATGTGTGATGAAAAATTTAAGAATTTAACCATTTCTTCCAAATAAGGCTTATCTCCCTGTTTCCAGCGCTTTTCTGACACTTGGGCTGACATGTGATGAAAAAGTCAGAATTCTTAATCAATGCTTCCAAAAAAGGCTTATCTCCCCGTTTCCAGCTGGTTAGTGACATTTGGGATGATGTGTGATGAAAAATTCAAGAATTTAACCTTTTCTTCCAAAAAAAGGCTTATCTCCCCGTTTCCAGCTGTTTAGTGACATTTGGGATGATGTGTGATGAAAAATTCAAGAATTTAACCATTTCTTCCAAAAAAGGCTTATCTCCCTGTTTCCAGCGCTTTTCTGACACTTGAGCTGACATGTGATGAAAAAGTCAGAAATCTTAATCAATGCTTCCAAAAAAGGCTTTTCTCCCCGTTTCCAGCTGTTTAGTGACATTTGGGATGATGTGTGATGAAAAATTCAAGAATTTAACCATTTCTTCCAAATAAGGCTTATCTCCCTGTTTCCAGCGCTTTTCTGACACTTGGGCTGACATGTGATGAAAAAGTCAGAAATCTTAATCAATGCTTCCAAAAAAGGCTTATCTCCCCGTTTCCAGCTGTTTAGTGACATTTGGGATGATGTGTGATGAAAAATTCAAGAATTTAACCTTTTCTTCGAAAAAAAGGCAGATCTCCCTGTTTCCAGCGCTTTTCTGACACTGGAACTGATATGTGATGAAAAAGTCAAAATGTTAACCATTGCTTCCAAAAAAGGCTTATCTCCCCGTTTCCAGCTGTTTAGTGACATTTGGGATGATGTGTGATGAAAAATTCAAGAATTTAACCATTTCTTCCAAAAAAAGGCATATCTCCCTGTTTCCAGCGCTTTTCTGACACTGGAGCTGATATGTGATGAAAAAGTCAAAATGTTAACCATTGCTTCCAAAAAAGGCTTATCTCCCTGTTTCCAGCGCTTTTCTGACACTTGAGCTGACATGTGATGAAAAAGTCAGAAATCTTAATCAATGCTTCAAAAAAAGGCTTATCTCCCCGTTTCCAGCTGTTTAGTGACATTTGGGATGATGTGTGATGAAAAATTCAAGAATTTAACCATTTCTTCCAAAAAAAGGCATATCTCCCTGTTTCCAGCGCTTTTCTGACACTGGAGCTGATATGTGATGAAAAAGTCAAAATGTTAACCATTGCTTCCAAAAAAGGCTTATCTCCCCGTTTCCAGCTGTTTAGTGACATTTGGGATGATGTGTGATGAAAAATTCAAGAATTTAACCATTTCTTCCAAAAAAGGCTTATCTCCCTGTTTCCAGCGCTTTTCTGACACTTGAGCTGACATGTGATGAAAAAGTCAGAAATCTTAATCAATGCTTCCAAAAAAGGCTTATCTCCCCGTTTCCAGCTGTTTAGTGACATTTGGGATGATGTGTGATGAAAAATTCAAGAATTTAACCATTTCTTCCAAATAAGGCTTATCTCCCTGTTTCCAGCGCTTTTCTGACACTTGGGCTGATATGTGATGAAAAAGTTAGAAATCTTAATCATTGCTTCCAAAAAAGGCTAATCTCCCCGTTTCCAGCTGTTTAGTGACATTTGGGATGATGTGTGATGAAAAATTTAATGAATTTAACCATTTCTTCCAAATAAGGCTTATCTCCCTGTTTCCAGCGCTTTTCTGACACTTGGGCTGACATGTGATGAAAAAGTCAGAAATCTTAATCAATGCTTCCAAAAAAGGCTTATCTCCCCGTTTCCAGCTGTTTAGTGACATTTGGGATGATGTGTGATGAAAAATTCAAGAATTTAACCATTTCTTCCAAAAAAGGCTTATCTCCCTGTTTCCAGCGCTTTTCTGACACTGGAGCTGATATGTGATGAAAATGTCAAAATGTTAACCATTGCTTCCAAAAAAGGCTTATCTCCCCGTTTCCAGCTGTTTAGTGACATTTGGGATGATGTGTGATGAAAAATTCAAGAATTTAACCTTATCTTCCAAAAAAAGGCTTATCTCCCCGTTTCCAGCTGTTTAGTGACATTTGGGATGATGTGTGATGAAAAATTCAAGAATTTAACCATTTCTTCCAAATA